>NW_027182459.1:1200000-1500000 GCF_040938575.1 Ambystoma mexicanum | reverse complement strand
TCAGGTTTGGACGGGGAAGGATTTGGATATCACATCTCATGTTATCGGAAGGATCTCACGTTTGGTATTAGAAGTATTGAGATATCATGTCTCATGCTATAGGAAGGGTCTCAGGATTGGAATGGGAAAGAGTTGGATATCACATCTCATGCTATAGGGAGTGTCTCAGGATTGGAATGGGAAGGACTTAGATATCACATATCATGCTATAGGGAGGGTCTCAGTTTTGATATTAGAAGCATTGAGATATCACATCTCATGCTATCGGAAGTGTCTCAGGATTGGAATGGGAAGGAGCTGGATATCACATCTCATGCTAAAGGAAGGGTCTCAGGTTTGGTATAAGCATTGAGATATCACATCTCTGCTATCGGAAGTGTCTCAGGATTGGAATGGGAAGGAGTTGGATATCACATCTCATGTTATAGGACGGGTCTCAGGTTTGTTATTAGAATCATTGAGATATCATATTGCATGCTGTAGGAAGGGTCTAAGGGTTGGAATGGGAAGGACTTGGATATCACATCTCATGCTATAGATAGGCTCTTAGGTTTGGAAAGGGAAGGAGTTGGATATCACATTTCATGTTAGAGGAAGGATCTCAGGTTTGGTATTAGAAGCATTGAGATATCACATCTCATGCTATAGGAAGGGTCTCAGGATTGGAATGGGAAGTAGTTGGATATCACATCTCATGCTATAGGAAGGGTCTCAGGTTTAGTATAAGCATTGAGATATCACATCTCATGCTATAGGACGGGTCTCAGGATTGGAATGGAAGGAGTTGGATATCACATCTCATGTTATAGGAAGGATCTCAGGTTTGGTATTAGAAGCATTGAGACATCACATCTCATGCTATAGGAAGGGTCTCAGGGTTGGAATGGGAAGGAGTTGGATATCACATCTCATCCAATAGGAAGGGTCTCAGGTTTGGAATGGGAAGGAATTGGATATCACATCTCATGTTATAGGAAGGATCTCAGGTTTGGTATTAGAAGCGTTGAGATATCACATCTCATGCTATAGGAAGGGTCTCAGGATTGGAATGTGAAGGATTTGGATATCACATCTCATGCTAAAGGAAGGGTCTCAGGTTTGGTAGAAGCATTGAGATATCACGTCTCTGCTATCGGAAGGGTCGCAGGATTGGATTGGGAAGGAGTTGGATATCCCTTCTCATGCTATAGGAAGGGTCTCAGGATTTGAATGGCAAGGAGTTGGATATCACATCTCATGCCATAGGAAGGGTCTCAGGTTTGGTATAAGCATTGAAATATCACATCTCTGCTATCGGAAGGGTCTCAGGATTGGATTGGGAAGGAGTTGGATATCCCTTCTCATGCTATAGGAAGTGTCTCAGGTTGGAATGGGAAGGAGTTGGATATCACATCTCATGTTATAGGAAGGGTCTCAGGATTGGAATGGGAAGGATTTGGATATCACATCTCTTGCTATAGGAAGGGTCTCAGGATTGGAATGGGTAGGAGTTGGATATTACTTTCTTGCTATAGGAAGGGTCTCATGTTTGGAATGGGAAGGAGTTGGATATCACATATGCTATAGTTAGTGTCTCAGGTTTGGAACGGGAAGGAGTTGGATATCACATCTCATGTTATAGGAAGGGTCTCAGGTTTGGTATAAGCATTGAGATATCACATCTCTGCTATCGAAAGCGGCTCAGGATTGGAATGGGAAGGAGTTGGATATCCCATCTCATGTTATAGTAAGAGTCTCTGGTTTGGTATTAGAATCATTGAGATATCACATCGCATGCTGTAGGAAGGGTCTAAGGATTGGAATGGGATGGACTTGGATATCACATCTCATGCTATAGGTAGGCTCTCAGGTTTGGTATAAGCATTGAGATATCACATCTCATGCTATAGGAAGGGTCTCAGGATTGGAATGGGAAGGATTTGGATATCAAATCTCATGCTATAGGAAGGGTCTCAGATTTGGTATAAGCATTGAGATATCACATCTCATGCTAAAGGAAGGGTCTCAGGATTGGAATGGGAAGGAGTTGTATATGACATCTCAGGCCATAGGAAGGGTCTCAGGTTTGGTATAAGCATTGAGATATCACATCTCTGCTATCGGAAGGGTCTCAGGATTGCAATGGGAAGGAGTTGGATATCCCATCTCATGTTATAGGAAGAGTCTCAGGTTTGGTATTAGAAGCATTGAGATATCACATCTCATGCTATAGGAAGTGTCTCAAGATTGGAATGGGAAGGACTTGGATATCACATCTCATGCTATAGGGAGGGTCTCAAGTTTGATATTAGAAGCATTGAGATATCACATCTCATGCTATAGGAAGGGTCTCAGGATTGGAATGGGAAGGAGTTGGATATCACATCTCATGCTATAGGAAGGGTCTCAGGTTTGGTATAAGCAGTGAGATATCACATCTCATGCTATAGGAAGTGTCTCAGGATTGGAATGGGAAGGAGTTGGATATCACATCTCATGTTATAGGAAGGATCTCAGGTTTGGTATAAGCATTGAGATATCACATGTTTGCTATCGGAAGGGTCTCAGGATTGGAATGGGAAGGAGTTGGATATCACATCTCATGCTATAGGGAGGGTCTCGAGTTTGATATTAGAAGCATTGAGATATCACATCTCATGATATCGGAAGGGTCTCAGGATTGGAATGGGAAGGAGTTGGATATCACATCTCATGATAAAGGAAGGGTCTAAGGTTTGGAAGGGGAAGGATTTGGATATCACATCTCATGTTATAGGACGGGTCTCAGGTTTGGTATTAGAAGCATTGAGATATCAAGTCTCATGGTATAGGAAGGGTCTCAGAATTGGAATGGGAAGGAGTTGGATATCACATCTCAAGCTATAGGAAGGGTCTCAGGATTGGAATGGGAAGGAGTTTGATATCACATCTCATGCCATAGTATGGGTCTCAGGTTTGGTATAAGCATTGGGATATCAAATCTCATGCTATCGGAAGGGTATCAGGATTGGAATTCCAAGGAGTTGGATATCCCATCTCATGCTATAGGAAGGGTCTCAGGTTGGAATGGGAAGGAGTTGGATATCACATCTCATGCTAAAGGGAGGGTCTCAGGTTTGGAAGGGGAAGGATTTGGATATCACATCTCATGTTATAGGAAGGATCTCAGGTTTGGTATAAGAAGCATTGAGATATCACATCTCATGCTATCGGAAGAATCTCAGATTTGGTATTAGAGGCATTGAGATATCACATCTCATGCTATCATAAGGGTCTCAGGATTGGAATGGGAAGGAGTTGGATATCACATCTCATGCTATAGGAAGGGTCTCAGGTTTGGAACGGGAAGGAGTTGGATATCACATCTCATGTTATAGGAAGAGTCTCAGGTTTGGTATAAGCATTGAGATATCAAATCTCTGCAATCGGAAGTGTCTCAGGATTGGGATGGGAAGGAGTTGGATATCACATCTCATGCTATAGGAAGGGTCTCAGGTTTGGAACGGGAAGGAGTTGGATATCCCATCTCATGTTATAGGACTGGTCACATGTTTGGTATTAGAAGCATTGAGATATCACATCTCTGCTATCGGAAGTGTCTCAGGATTGGAATGGGAAGGAGTTGGATATCACATCTCATGTTATAGGACGGGTCTCAGGTTTGTTATTAGAATCATTGAGATATCATATTGCATGCTGTAGGAAGGGTCTAAGGATTGGAATGGAAGGACTTGGATATCACATCTCATGCTATAGGTAGGCTCTCAGGTTTGGAAAGGGAAGGAGTTGGATATCACATTTAATGTTAGAGGAAGGATCTCAGGTTTGATATTAGAGCCATTGGATATCACATCTCATGCTATAGGAAGGGTCTCAGGATTGGAATGGGAAGGAGTTGGATATCACATCTCATGCTATAGGAAGGGTTTTAGGTTTGGTATAAGCATTGAGATATCACATCTCATGCTATAGGAAGGGTCTCAGGATTGGAATGGGAAGGATCTGTATATGACATCTCATGCCATAGGAAGGGTCTCAGGTTTGGTATAAGCATTGAGATATCACATCTCTGCTTTCGGAAGGGTCTCAGGATTGTAATGGGAAGGAGTTGGATATCCCATCTCATGTTATAGGAAGAGTCTCAGGTTTGGTATTAGAAGCATTGAGATATCACATCTCATGCTATAGGAAGTGTCTCAGGATTGGAATGGGAAGGACTTGGATATCACATCTCATGCTATAGGAAGGGTCTCAGGTTTGGTATAAGCAGTGAGATATCACATCTCATGCTATAGGAAGTGTCTCAGGATTGGAATGGGAAGGAGTTGGATATCACATCTCATGTTATAAGAAGGATCTCAGGTTTGGTATAAGCATTGAGATATCACATGTTTGCTATCGGAAGGGTCTCAGGATTGGAATGAGAAGGAGTTGGATATTCCCATCTCATGTTATAGGAAGGGTCTCAGGTTTGTTATTAGAATCATTGAGATATCATATTGCATGCTGTAGGAAGGGTCTAAGGATTGGAATGGGAAGGACTTGGATATCACATCTCATGCTATAGGTAGGCTCTCAGGTTTGGAAAGGGAAGGAGTTGGATATCACATTTAATGTTAGAGGAAGGATCTCAGGTTTGATATTAGAGCCATTGGATATCACATCTCATGCTATAGGAATGGTCTCAGGATTGGAATGGGAAGGAGTTGGATATCACATCTCATGCTATAGGAAGGGTTTTAGGTTTGGTATAAGCATTGAGATATCACATCTCATGCTATAGGAAGGGTCTCAGGATTGGAATGGGAAGGATCTGTATATGACATCTCATGACATAGGAAGGGTCTCAGGTTTGGTATAAGCATTGAGATATCACATCTCTGCTTTCGGAAGGGTCTCAGGATTGTAATGGGAAGGAGTTGGATATCCCATCTCATGTTATAGGAAGAGTCTCAGGTTTGGTATTAGAAGCATTGAGATATCACATCTCATGCTATAGGAAGTGTCTCAGGATTGGAATGGGAAGGACTTGGATATCACATCTCATGCTATAGGGAGGGTCTCAAGTTTGATATTAGAAGCATTGAGATATCACATCTCATGCTATAGGAAGGGTCTCAGTATTGGAATGGGAAGGAGTTGGATATCACATCTCATGCTATAGGAAGGGTCTCAGGTTTGGTATAAGCATTGAGATATCACATCTCTGCTATCGGAAGGGTCTCAGGATTGGAATGGGAAGGAGTTGGATATTCCCATCTCATGTTATAGGAAGGGTCTATCAGGTCTTAGCATGAGACTCTTCCTATAACATGAGATGTGATATCCAACTCCTTCCCGTTCCTAACCTGAGACCCTTCCTATAGCATGAGATGTGATATCCAACTCCTTCCCATTCCAATCCTGAGACCCTTCCGACAGCTTGAGATGTGATATCTCAATGCTTCTAATATCAATACTGAGACCCTCCTTATAGCATGAGATGTGATATCTAAGTCCTTCCCATTCCAATCCTGAGACCCTTCCGATAGCAGAGATGTGATATCTCAATGCTTATACCAAACCTGAGACCCTTCCTATAGCATGAGATGTGATATCCAACTCCTTCCCATTCCAATCCTGAGACCCTTCCTATAGCATGATATGTGAAATCTCAATGCTTCTACCAAAACTGAGACCCTTCCTTTAGCATGAGATGTGATATCCAACTCCTTCCCATTCCAATCCTGAGACCAGTCCTATAGCATGAGATGTGATATCTCAATGCTTCTAATACCAAACCTGAGATCCTTCCTATAACATGAGATGTGATATCCAACTCCTTCCCATTCCAATCCTGAGACCCTTCCTATAGCATGAGATGTGATATCTCAATGCTTCTAATACCAAACCTGAGATCCTTCCGATAGCATGAGATGTGATATCTCAATGCTTCTAATACCAAACCTGAGATACTTCCTATAACATGAGATGTGATATCCAAATCCTTCCCCTTCCGAACCTGAGACCCTCCCTTTAGCATGAGATGTGATATCTCAATGCTTATACCAAACCTGAGACCCTTCCTATAGCATGAGATGTGATATCCAACTCCTTCCCATTCCAATCCTGAGACCCTTCCTATAGCATGATATGTGAAATCTCAATGCTTCTACCAAAACTGAGACCCTTCCTTTAGCATGAGATGTGATATCCAACTCCTTCCCATTCCAATCCTGAGACCAGTCCTATAGCATGAGATGTGATATCTCAATGCTTCTAATACCAAACCTGAGATCCTTCCTATAACAAGAGATGTGATATCCAACTCCTTCCCATTCCAATCCTGAGACCCTTCCTATAGCATGAGATGTGATATCTCAATGCTTCTAATACCAAACCTGAGATCCTTCCGATAGCATGAGATGTGATATCTCAATGCTTCTAATACCAAACCTGAGACCGGTCCAATAACATGAGATGTGATATCCAAATCCTTCCCCTTCCAAACCTTAGACCCTTCCTTTATCATGAGATTTGATATCCAAGTCCTTCCCATTCCATTCCTGAGACCCTTCCTATAGCATGAGATGTGATATCTTAATGCTTCTAATACCAAACCTGAGACCCTTCCTATAACATGAGATGTGATATCCAAGTCCTTCCCATTTCAATCCTGAGACCCTTCCTATAGCATGAGATGTGATATCTCAATGCTTCTAATACCAAACCTGAGACCCTTCCTATAACATGAATTCTGATATCCAAGTCCTTCCCATTCCAATCCTGAGACCCTTCCAATAGCAGAGATGTGATATCTCAATGCTTCTAATATCAAACCTGAGACCTGTCCTATAACATGAGATGGGATATCCAACTCCTTCCCGTTCCAAACCTGATACCCTTCCTATAGCATGAGATGTGATATCCAATTCCTTCCCATCCCAATCCTGAGACACCTCCGATAGCAGAGATGTGATATCTCAATGCTTATACCAAACCTGAGACTCTTCCTATAACATGAGATGTGATATCTAACTCCTTTCCGTTCCAAACCTGAGACCCTTCCTATAGCATGAGATGTGATATCCAACTCCTTCCAGTTCCAAACCTGATACCCTTCCTATAGCATGAGATGTGATATCCAATTCCTTCCCATCCCAATCCTGAGACACCTCCGATAGCAGAGATGTGATATCTCAATGCTTATACCAAACCTGAGACTCTTCCTATAACATGAGATGTGATATCTAACTCCTTTCCGTTCCAATCCTGAGACCCTTCCTATAGCATGAGATGTGATATCTCAATGCTTATACCAAATCTGAGACCCTTCCTATAGCATGAGATGTGATATCCAACTCCTTCCCATTCCAATCCTGAGACCCTTCCTATAGCATGAGATGTGATATCTCAATGCTTCTAATACCAAACCTGAGATCCTTCCTATAACAAGAGATGTGATATCCAACTCCTTCCCATTCCAATCCTGAGACCCTTATGATAGCATGAGATGTGATATCTCAATGCCTCTAATACCAAACCTGAGATACTTCCGATAGCATGAGATGTGATATCTCAATGCTTCTAATACCAAACCTGAGATCCTTCCTATAACATGAGATGTGATTTCCAAATCCTTCCCCTTCCAAACCTGAGACCCTCCCTTTAGCATGAGATGTGATATACAATTCCTTCCCATTCCAATCCTGAGACCCTTCCTATAGCATGATATGTGAAATCTCAATGCTTCTACCAAAACTGAGACCCTTCCTTTAGCATGAGATGTGATATCCAACTCCTTCCCATTCCAATCCTGAGACCAGTCCTATAGCATGAGATGTGATATCTCAATGCTTCTAATACCAAACCTGAGATCCTTCCTATAACATGAGATGTGATATCCAACTCCTTCCCATTCCAATCCTGAGACCCTTCCTATAGCATGAGATGTGATATCTCAATGCTTCTAATACCAAACCTGAGATCCTTCCGATAGCATGAGATGTGATATCTCAATGCTTCTAATACCAAACCTGAGATACTTCCTATAACATGAGATGTGATATCCAAATCCTTCCCCTTCCGAACCTGAGACCCTCCCTTTAGCATGAGATGTGATATCCAACTCCTTCTCATTCCAATCCTGATACCCTTCTGATAGCATGAGATGTGATATCTCAATGCCTCTAATACCAAACCTGAGATCCTACCTCTAACATGAAATGTGATATCCAACTCCTTCCCTTTCCAAACCTGAGAGCCTTCCTACAGCATGAGATGTGATATCCAAGTCCTTCCCATTCCAATCCTGAGACCCTTCCTATAACATGAGATGTCATATCCAACTCCTTCCCATTCCAACCTGATACCCTTCCTATAGCATGAGATGGGATATCCAACTCCTTCCAAATCCAATCCTGATACCCTTCCGATAGCATGAGATGTGATATCCCAATGCTTCTACAAAACCTGATACCCATACCATGGCATGAAATGTGATATCAAACTCCCGTCCCATACCATGAGACTTGATATCTCAATGCTTCTAATACCAAACCTGAGACCGGTCCAATAACATGAGATGTGATATCCAAATCCTTCCCCTTCCAAACGTTAGACCCTTCCTTTATCATGAGATGTGATATCCAAGTCCTTCCCATTCCATTCCTGAGACCCTTCCTATAGCATGAGATGTGATATCTCAATGCTTCTAATAACAAACCTGAGACCCTTCCTATAACATGAGATGTGATATCCAAGTCCTTCCCATTTCAATCCTGAGACCCTTCCTATAGCATGAGATGTGATATCTCAATGCTTCTAATACCAAACCTGAGACCCTTCCTATAACATGAATTCTGATATCCAAGTCCTTCCCATTCCAATCCTGAGACCCTTCCAATAGCAGAGATGTGATATCTCAATGCTTCTAATATCAAACCTGAGACCTGTCCTATAACATGAGATGGGATATCCAACTCCTTCCCGTTCCAAACCTGATACCCTTCCTATAGCATGAGATGTGATATCCAATTCCTTCACATCCCAATCCTGAGACACCTCCGATAGCAGAGATGTGATATCTCAATGCTTATACCAAACCTGAGACTCTTCCTATAACATGAGATGTGATATCTAACTCCTTTCCGTTCCAAACCTGAGACCCTTCCTATAGCATGAGATGTGATATCCAACTCCTTCCCATTCCAATCCTGAGACCCTTCCTATAGCATGAGATGTGATATCTCAATGCTTATACCAAATCTGAGACCCTTCCTATAGCATGAGATGTGATATCCAACTCCTTCCCATTCCAATCCTGAGACCCTTCCTATAGCATGAGATGTGATATCTCAATGCTTCTAATACCAAACCTGAGATCCTTCCTATAACAAGAGATGTGATATCCAACTCCTTCCCATTCCAATCCTGAGACCCTTATGATAGCATGAGATGTGATATCTCAATGCCTCTAATACCAAACCTGAGATACTTCCGATAGCATGAGATGTGATATCTCAATGCTTCTAATACCAAACCTGAGATCCTTCCTATAACATGAAATGTGATCTCCAAATCCTTCCCCTTCCAAATCTGAGACCCTCCCTTTAGCATGAGATGTGATATACAACTCCTTCCCATTCCAATCCTGAGACCCTTCTGATAGCATGAGATGTGATATCTCAATGCCTATAATACCAAACCTGAGATCCTACCTCTAACATGAAATGTGATATCCATCTCCTTCCCTTTCCAAACCTGAGACCCTGCCTATAGCATGAGATGTGATATCCAAGTCCTTCCCATTCCAATCCTGAGACCCTTCATATAGAATGTGATGTGATATCTCAATGCTTATACCAAACCTGAGACCCTTCCTATGGCATGAGATGTCATATACAACTCCTTCCCATTCCAATCATGAGACCCTTCCTATAGCATGAGATGTGATATCTCAATGCTTATACCAAACCTGAGACCCTTCCTATAGCATGAGATGTGATATCCAACTTCTTCCCATTCCAATCCTAAGACCCTTCCTATAACATGAGATGTGATGTCTCAATGCTTCTAATACCAAACCTGAGATCTTTCCTATAACATGAGATGTGATATCCAACTCCTTCCCATTCCAATCCTGAGACCCTTCCTATAGCATGAGATGTGATATCTCAATGTTTATACCAAACCTGAGACCCTTCCTATAGCTTGAGATGTGATATCCAACTCCTTCCCATTCCAATCCTGAGACCCTTCCTATAGCATGAGATGTGATATCTCAAGGCCTCTAATACCAAACCTGAGATCCTTCCTCTAACATGAAATGTGATATCCAACTCCTTCCCCTTCCAAACCTGAGAGCCTTCCTTTAGCATGAGATATGATATCCAAGTCCTTCCCATTCCAATCCTGAGACCCTTCCTATAACATGAAATGTGATATCCAACTTCTTCCCATTCCAACCTGAGACCCTTCCTATAGCATGAGATGGGATATCCAACTCCTTCCAAATCCAATACTGATACCCTTCCAATAGCATGAGATGTGATATCCCAATGCTTCTACCAAACCTGAGACCCATACTATGGCATAAGATGTGACATCAAACTCCTTCCCATTCCAATCCTGAGACCCTTCCTATAGCTTGAGATGTGATATCCACCTCCTTCCCATTCCAATTCTGAGACCCCTCCTATACCATGAGACTTGATATCTCAATGCTTCTAATACCAAACCTGAGACCCGTCCTATAACATGAGATGTGATATCCAAATCCTTCCCCTTCCAAACCTTAGACCCTTCCTTTATCATGAGATGTGATATCCAACTCCTTCCCATTCCAATCCTGAGACCCTTCCTATAGCATGAGATGTGATATCTCAATGCTTCTAATACCAAACCTGAGATCCTTCCGATAGCATGAGATGTGATATCTCAATGCTTCTAATACCAAACCTGAGATCCTTCCTATAACATGAGATGTGATATCCAAATCCTTCCCCTTCTGAACCTGAGACCCTCCCTTTAGCATGAGATGTGATATCCAACTCCTTCCCATTCCAATCCTGATACCCTTCTGATAGCATGAGATGTGATATCTCAATGCCTCTAATACCAAACCTGAGATCCTACCTCTAACATGAAATGTGATATCCAACTCCTTCCCTTTCCAAACCTGAGAGCCTTCCTACAGCATGAGATGTGATATCCAAGTCCTTCCCATTCCAATCCTAAAACCCTTCCTATAACATGAGATGTCATATCCAACTCCTTCCCATTCCAACCTGAGACCCTTCCTATAGCATGAGATGGGATATCCAACTCCTTCCAAAACCAATCCTGATACCCTTCCGATAGCATGAGATGTGATATCCCAATGCTTCTACAAAACCTGAGACCCATACCATGGCATGAGATGTGATATCAAACTCCCGTCCTATACCATGAGACTTGATATCTCAATGCTTCTAATACCAAACCTGAGACCGGTCCAATAACATGAGATGTGATATCCAAATCCTTCCCCTTCCAAACCTTAGACCCTTCCTTTATCATGAGATGTGATATCCAAGTCCTTCCCATTCCATTCCTGAGACCCTTCCTATAGCATGAGATGTGATATCTCAATGCTTCTAATACCAAACCTGAGACCCTTCCTATAACATGAGATGTGATATCCAAGTCCTTCCCATTTCAATCCTGAGACCCTTCCTATAGCATGAGATGTGATATCTCAATGCTTTTAATACCAAACCTGAGACCCTTCCTATAACATGAATTCTGATATCCAAGTCCTTCCCATTCCAATCCTGAGACCCTTCCAATAGCAGAGATATGATATCTCAATGCTTCTAATATCAAACCTGAGACCTGTCCTATAACATGAGATGGGATATCCAACTCCTTCCCGTTCCAAACCTGATACCCTTCCTATAGCATGAGATGTGATATCCAATTCCTTCCCATCCCAATCCTGAGACACCTTCGATAGCAGAGATGTGATATCTCAATGCTTATACCAAACCTGAGACTCTTCCTATAACATGAGATGTGATATCTAACTCCTTCCCGTTCCAAACCTGAGACCCTTCCTATAGCATGAGATGTGATATCCAACTCCTTCCCATTCCAATCCTGAGACCCTTCCTATAGCATGAGATGTGATATCTCAATGCTTATACCAAATCTGAGACCCTTCCTATAGCATGAGATGTGATATCCAACTCCTTCCCATTCCAATCCTGAGACCCTTCCTATAGCATGAGATGTGATATCTCAATGCTTCTAATACCAAACCTGAGATCCTTCCTATAACATGAGATGTGATATCCAACTCCTTCCCATTCCAATCCTGAGACCCTTATGATAGCATGAGATGTGATATCTCAATGCCTCTAATACCAAACCTGAGATACTTCCGATAGCATGAGATGTGATATCTCAATGCTTCTAATACCAAACCTGAGATCCTTCCTATAACATGAGATGTGATTTCCAAATCCTTCCCCTACCAAACCTGAGACCATCCCTTTAGCATGAGATGTGATATACAACTCCTTCCCATTCCAATCCTGAGACCCTTCTGATAGCATGAGATGTGATATCTCAATGCCTCTAATTCCAAACCTGAGATCCTACCTCTAACATGAAATGTGATATCCATCTCCTTCCCTTTCCAAACCTGAGACCCTGCCTATAGCATGAGATGTGATATTCAAGTCCTTCCCATTCCAATCCTGAGACCCTTCCTATAGCATGTGATGTGATATCTCAATACTTATACCAAACCTGAGACCCTTCCTATGGCATGAGATGTCATATACAACTCCTTCCCATTCCAATCCTGAGACCCTTCCTATAGCATGAGATGTGATATCTCAATGCTTATACCAAACCTGAGACCCTTCCTATAGCATGAGATGTGATATCCAACTTCTTCCCATTCCAATCCTAAGACCCTTCCTATAATATGAGATGTGATATCCAACTCATTATTGGAATTAGAAGGACTTGGATATCACATCTCATGCTATAGGAAGGCTCTCAGGTTTGGAATGGGAAGGAGTTGGATGTCACATCTCATGCTAAAGGGAGGGTCTCAGGTTTGGAAGGGGAAGGATTTGGATATCACATCTCATTTTATAGGAAGGATCTCAGGTTTGGTATTAGAAGCATTGAGATATCACATCTCATGCTATCGGAAGGATCTCAGGTTTGGTATAGAAGCATTGAGATATCACATCTCATGCTATCAGAAGGTTCTCAGGATTGGAATGGGAAGGAGTTGGATATCACATCTCATGCTAAAGGGAGGGTCTCAGGTTTGGAAGGGGAAGGATTTGGATATCACATCTCATGTTATCGGAAGGATCTCAGGTTTGGTATTAGAAGTATTGCGTTATCACATCTCATGCTATAGGAAGGGTCTCAGGATTGGAATGGGAAGGAGTTGGTTATCACATCTCATGCTAAAGGAAGGGTCTCAGGTTTGGTAGAAGCATTGAGATATCACATCTCATGCTATAGGAAGGGTCTCAGGATTGGAATGGGAAGGACTTAGATATCACATATCATGCTATAGGGAGGGTCTCAGTTTTGATATTAGAAGCATTGAGATATCACATCGCATGCTATCGGAAGTGTCTCAGGATTGGAATGGGAAGGAGCTGGATATCACATCTCATGCTAAAGGAAGGGTCTCAGGTTTGGAACGGGAAGGAGTTGGATATCACATCTCATGTTATAGGAAGGGTCTCAGGTTTGGTATAAGCATTGAGATATCACATCTCTGCTATCGGAAGTGTCTCAGGATTGGAATGGGAAGGACTTGGATATCACATCTCATGCTATAGATAGGCTCTCAGGTTTGGAAAGGGAAGGAGTTGGATATCACATTTCATGTTAGAGGAAGGATCTCAGGTTTGGTATTAGAGGCATTGAGATATCAGATCTCAGGCTATAGGAAGGGTCTCAGGATTGGAATGGGAAGGAGTTGGATATCACATCTCATGCTATAGGAAGGGTCTCAGGATTGGAATGGGAAGGAGTTGGATATCACATCTCATGCTAGAGGAAGGGTCTCAGGTTTGGTATAAGCATTGAGATATCACATCTCGTGTTATAGGAAGGGTCTCAGGATTGGAATGGGAAGGAGTTGTATATGACATCTCATGCCGTAGGAAGGGTCTCAGGTTTGGTATAAGCATTGAGATATCACATCTCTGCTATCGAAAGGGTCTTAGGATTGGAATGGGAAGGAGTTGGATATCCCATCTCATGTTATAGGAAGAGTCTCAGGTTTGGTATTAGAAGCATTGAGATATCCCATCTCATGATATAGGAAGGGTCTCAGGTTGGAATGGGAAGGAGTTGGATATCACATTTCATGTTATAGGAAGGGTCTCAGGATTGGAAAGGGAAGGACTTGGATATCATATCCCATGCTATAGGAAGGCTCTCAGGTTTGGAAGGGGAAGGAGTTGGATATCACATTTCATGTTAGAGGTAGGATCTCAGGTTTGGTATTAGAGGCCTTGAGATATCACATCTCATGCTATAGGAAGGGTCTCAGGATTGGAATGGGAAGGAGTTGGATATCACATCTCAAGCTATAGGAACGGTCTCAGGTTTGGTATAAGCATTGTGATATCACATCTCATGCTATAGGAAGGGTCTCAGGATTGGAATGGGAAGGAGTTGGATATCACATCTCATGTTATAGGAAAGGTCTCAGTTTTGGTATTAGCATTGAGATATCACATCTCATGCTATAGGAAGGGTCTCAGGATTGGAATGGGAAGGAGTTGTATATGACATCTCATGCCATAGGAAGGGTCTCAGGTTTGGTGTAAGCATTGAGATATCACATCACATGCTATAGGAAGGGTCTCAGGATTGGAATGGGAAGGACTTGGATATCACATCTCATGCTATAGGCAGGGTGTCAGGTTTGGAAAGGGAATGAGATGGATATCACATTTCATGTTAGAGGTAGGATCTCAGGTTTGGTATTAGAGGCATTGAGATATCACATCTCATGCTATCAGAAGGGTCTCAGGATTGGAATGGGAAGGAGTTGGATATCACATCTCATGCTAAAGGGAGGGTCTCAGGTTTGGAAGGGGAAGGATTTGGAAATCACATCTCATGTTGTAGGAAGGATCTCAGGTTTGGTATTAGAAGCATTGAGATATCACATCTCATGCTTTCATAAGGGTCTCAGGATTGGAATGGGAAGGAGTTGGATATCACATCTCATGTTATAGGAAGGATCTCAGGTTTGGTATTAGAAGCATTGAGACATCACATCTCATGCTATAGGAAGGGTCTCAGGATTGGAATGGGAAGGAGTTGGATATCACATCTCATGCTATAGGAAGAGTCTCAGATTTGGTATAAGCATTGAGATATCACATCTCATTCTATAGGAAGGGTCTCAGGATTGGAATGGGAAGGAGTTGTATATGACATCTCAGGCCATAGGAAGGGTCTCAGGTTTGGTATAAGCATTGAGATATCACATCTCTGCTATCGGAAGGGTCTCAGGATTGGAATGGGAAGGAATTGGATATCACATCTCATGTTATAGGAAGGATCTCAGGTTTGGTATTAGAAGCATTGAGATATCCCTTCTCATGCTATAGGAAGGGTCTCAGGATTGGAATGTGAAGGATTTGGATATCACATCTCATGCTAAAGGAAGGGTCTCAGGTTTGGTAGAAGCATTGAGATATCACGTCTCTGCTATCGGAAGGGTCTCAGGATTGGATTGGGAAGGAGTTGGATATCCCTTCTCATGCTATAGGAAGGGTCTCAGGTTTGGTATAAGCATTGAGATATCACATCTCTGCTATCGGAAGGGTCTCAGGATTGGATTGGGAAGGAGTTGGATATCCCCTCTCATGCTATAGGAAGTGTCTCAGGTTGGAATGGGAAGGAGTTGGATATCACATCTCATGTAATAGGAAGGGTCTCAGGATTGGAATGGGAAGGATTTGGATATCACATCTCTTGCTATAGGAAGGGTCTCAGGATTGGAATGGGTAGGAGTTGGATATTACTTTCTTGCTATAGGAAGGGTCTCATGTTTGGAATGGGAAGAAGTTGGATATCACATATGCTATAGTTAGTGTCTCAGGTTTGGAACGGGAAGGAGTTGGATATCACATCTCATGTTATAGGAAGGGTCTCAGGTTTGGTATAAGCATTGAGATATCACATCTCTGCTATCGGAAGTGGCTCAGGATTGGAATGGGAAGGAGTTGGATATCCCATCTCATGTTATAGGACGAGTCTCTGGTTTGGTATTAGAATCATTGAGATATCACATCGCATGCTGTAGGAAGGGTCTAAGGATTGGAATGGGATGGACTTGGTTATCACATCTCATGCTATAGGTAGGCTCTCAGGTTTGGTATAAGCATTGAGATATCACATCTCATGCTATAAGAAGGGTCTCAGGATTGGAATGGGAAGGAATTGGATATCACATCTCATGCTATAGGAAGGGTCTCAGATTTGGTATATGCATTGAGATATCACATCTCATGCTATAGGAAGGGTCTCAGGATTGGAATGGGAAGGAGTTGTATATGACATCCCAGGCCATAGGAAGGGTCTCAGGTTTGGTATAAGCATTGAGATATCACATCTCTGCTATCGGAAGGGTCTCAGGATTGGAATGGGAAGGAGTTGGATATCCCATCTCATGTTATAGGAAGGGTCTCAGGTTTGGTATTAGAAGCATAGAGATATCAAATCTCATGCTATAGGAAGGGTCTCAGGATTGGAATGGGAAGGACTTGGATGTCACATCTCATGCTATAGGGAGGGTCTCAAGTTTGATATTAGAAGCATTGAGATAGCAAATCTCATGATATCGGAAGGGTCTCAGGATTGGAATGGGAAGGAGTTGGATATCACATCTCATGATAAAGGAAGGGTCTGAGGTTTGGAAGGGGAAGGATTTGGATATCACATCTCATGTTATAGGACGGGTCTCAGGTTTGGTATTAGAAGCATTGAGATATCAAGTCTCATGGTATAAGAAGGGTCTCAGAATTGGAATGGGAAGGAAGTGGATATCACACCTCAAGCTATAGGAAGGGCCTCAGGATTGGAATGGGAAGGAGTTTGATATCACATCTCATGCCATAGTATGGGTCTCAGGTTTGGTAGAAGCATTGGGATATCACATCCACATCTCATGCTATCGGAAGGGTATCAGTATTGGATTTGGAAGGAGTTGGATATCCCATCTCATGCTATAGGAAGGGTCTCAGGTTGGAATGGGAACGAGTTGGATATCATATCTCATGCTATAGGAAGGCTCTCAGGTTTGGAAGGGGAAGGAGTTGGATATCACATTTCATGTTAGAGGAAGGATCTCAGGTTTGGTATTAGAGGCCTTGAGATATCACATCTCATGCTATAGGAAGGGTCTCTGGATTGGAATGGGAAGGAGTTGGATATCACATCTCAAGCTATAGGAAGGGTCTCAGGTTTGGTATAAGCATTGAGCTATCACATCTCATGCTATAGGAAGGGTCTCAGGATTGGAATGGGAAGGAGTTGGATATCACATCTCATATTATAGGAAATATCTCATGTTTGGTATTAGAAGCATTGAGAAATCACATCTCATGTTATAGGAAGTGTCTCAGGATTGGAATGGGAAGGACTTGGATATCATATCTCATGCTATAGGAAGGCTCTCAGGTTTGGAAGGGGAAGGAGTTGGATATCACATTTCATGTTAGAGGAAGGATCTCAGGTTTGGTATTAGAGGCCTTGAGATATCACATCTCATGCTATAGGAAGGGTCTCTGGATTGGAATGGGAAGGAGTTGGATATCACATCTCAAGCTATAGGAAGGGTCTCAGGTTTGGTATAAGCATTGAGATATCACATCTCATGCTATAGGAAGGGTCTCAGGATTGGAATGGGAAGGAGTTGGATATCACATCTCATATTATAGGAAATATCTCAGGTTTGGTATTAGAAGCATTGAGACATCACATCTCATGTTATAGGAAGGGTCTCAGGATTGGAATGGGAAGAAGTTGGATATCACATCTCATGCTATAGGAAGGGTCTCAGGTTTGGTATATGCATTGAGATATCACATCTCATGCTATAGGAAGGGTCTCAGGATTGGAATGGGAAGGAGTTGTATATGACATCTCATGCCATCGGAAGGGTCTCAGGTGTGGTATAAGCATTGAGATATCACATCACATGCTATAGAAAGGGTCTCAGGATTGGAATGGGAAGGACTTGGATATCACATCTCATGCTATAGGCAGGGTCTCAGGTTTGGAAAGGGAAGGAGATGGATATCACATTTCATGTTAGAGATAGGATCTCAGGTTTGGTATTAGAGGCATTGAGATATCACATCTCATGCTATCAGAAGGGTCTCAGAATTGGAATGGGAAGGAGTTGTATATCACATCTCATGCTAAAGGGAGGGTCTCAGGTTTGGAAGGGGAAGGATTTGGAAATCACATCTCATGTTATAGGAAGGGTCTCAGGTTTGGGATTTGAAGCATTGAGATATCACATCTCATGCTATAGGAAGGGTCTCAGGATTGGAATGGGGAGGACTTGGATGTCACATCTCATGCTATAGGGAGGGTCTCAAGTTTGATATTAGAAGCATTGAGATAACAAATCTCATGATATCGGAAGGGTCTCAGGATTGGAATGGGAAGGAGTTGGATATCACATCTCATGATAATGGAAGGGTCTAAGGTTTGGAAGGGGAAAGATTTGGATATCACATCTCATGTTATAGGACGGGTCTCAGGTTTGGTATTAGAAGCATTGAGATATCAAGTCTCATGGCATAGGTAGGGTCTCAGAATTGGAATGGGAAGGAGTTGGATATCACATCTCAAGCTATAGGAAGAGTCTCAGGATTGGAATGGGAATGAGTTTGATATCACATCTCATGCCATAGTATGGGTCTCAGGTTTGGTAGAAGCATTGGGATATCACATCACATGCTATTGGAAGGGTATCAGTATTGGATTTGGAAGGAGTTGAATATCCCATCTCATGCTATAGTATAGGTCTCAGGTTTGGTAGAAGCATTGGGATATCACATCTCATGCTATTGGAAGGGTATCAGTATTGGATTTGGAAGGAGTTGGATATCCTATCTCATGCTATAGGAAGGGTCTCAGATTTGGTATAAGCATTGAGATATCACATCTCATGCTATAGGAAGGGTCTCAGGATTGGATTGGGAAGGAGTTGTATATGACATCTCAGGCCATAGGAAGGGTCTCAGGATTGGTATAAGCATTGAGATATCACATCTCTGCTATCGGAAGGGTCTCAGGATTGGAATGGGAAGGAGTTGGATATCACATCTCATGCTATAGATAGGCTCTCAGGTTTGGAAAGGGAAGGAGTTGGATATCACATTTCATGTTAGAGGAAGGATCTCAGGTTTGGTATTAGAGGCATTGAGATATCAGATCTCAGGCTATAGGAAGGGTCTCAGGATTGGAATGGGAAGGAGTTGGATATCACATCTCATGCTATAGGAAGGGTCTCAGGATTGGAATGGGAAGGAGTTGGATATCACATCTCATGCTAGAGGAAGGGTCTCAGGTTTGGTATAAGCATTGAGATATCACATCTCGTGTTATAGGAAGGGTCTCAGGATTGGAATGGGAAGGAGTTGTATATGACATCTCATGCCGTAGGAAGGGTCTCAGGTTTGGTATAAGCATTGAGATATCACATCTCTGCTATCGAAAGGGTCTTAGGATTGGAATGGGAAGGAGTTGGATATCCCATCTCATGTTATAGGAAGAGTCTCAGGTTTGGTATTAGAAGCATTGAGATATCCCATCTCATGATATAGGAAGGGTCTCAGGTTGGAATGGGAAGGAGTTGGATATCACATTTCATGTTATAGGAAGGGTCTCAGGATTGGAAAGGGAAGGACTTGGATATCATATCCCATGCTATAGGAAGGCTCTCAGGTTTGGAAGGGGAAGGAGTTGGATATCACATTTCATGTTAGAGGTAGGATCTCAGGTTTGGTATTAGAGGCCTTGAGATATCACATCTCATGCTATAGGAAGGGTCTCAGGATTGGAATGGGAAGGAGTTGGATATCACATCTCAAGCTATAGGAACGGTCTCAGGTTTGGTATAAGCATTGTGATATCACATCTCATGCTATAGGAAGGGTCTCAGGATTGGAATGGGAAGGAGTTGGATATCACATCTCATGTTATAGGAAAGGTCTCAGTTTTGGTATTAGCATTGAGATATCACATCTCATGCTATAGGAAGGGTCTCAGGATTGGAATGGGAAGGAGTTGTATATGACATCTCATGCCATAGGAAGGGTCTCAGGTTTGGTGTAAGCATTGAGATATCACATCACATGCTATAGGAAGGGTCTCAGGATTGGAATGGGAAGGACTTGGATATCACATCTCATGCTATAGGCAGGGTGTCAGGTTTGGAAAGGGAATGAGATGGATATCACATTTCATGTTAGAGGTAGGATCTCAGGTTTGGTATTAGAGGCATTGAGATATCACATCTCATGCTATCAGAAGGGTCTCAGGATTGGAATGGGAAGGAGTTGGATATCACATCTCATGCTAAAGGGAGGGTCTCAGGTTTGGAAGGGGAAGGATTTGGAAATCACATCTCATGTTGTAGGAAGGATCTCAGGTTTGGTATTAGAAGCATTGAGATATCACATCTCATGCTTTCATAAGGGTCTCAGGATTGGAATGGGAAGGAGTTGGATATCACATCTCATGTTATAGGAAGGATCTCAGGTTTGGTATTAGAAGCATTGAGACATCACATCTCATGCTATAGGAAGGGTCTCAGGATTGGAATGGGAAGGAGTTGGATATCACATCTCATGCTATAGGAAGAGTCTCAGATTTGGTATAAGCATTGAGATATCACATCTCATTCTATAGGAAGGGTCTCAGGATTGGAATGGGAAGGAGTTGTATATGACATCTCAGGCCATAGGAAGGGTCTCAGGTTTGGTATAAGCATTGAGATATCACATCTCTGCTATCGGAAGGGTCTCAGGATTGGAATGGGAAGGAATTGGATATCACATCTCATGTTATAGGAAGGATCTCAGGTTTGGTATTAGAAGCATTGAGATATCCCTTCTCATGCTATAGGAAGGGTCTCAGGATTGGAATGTGAAGGATTTGGATATCACATCTCATGCTAAAGGAAGGGTCTCAGGTTTGGTAGAAGCATTGAGATATCACGTCTCTGCTATCGGAAGGGTCTCAGGATTGGATTGGGAAGGAGTTGGATATCCCTTCTCATGCTATAGGAAGGGTCTCAGGTTTGGTATAAGCATTGAGATATCACATCTCTGCTATCGGAAGGGTCTCAGGATTGGATTGGGAAGGAGTTGGATATCCCCTCTCATGCTATAGGAAGTGTCTCAGGTTGGAATGGGAAGGAGTTGGATATCACATCTCATGTAATAGGAAGGGTCTCAGGATTGGAATGGGAAGGATTTGGATATCACATCTCTTGCTATAGGAAGGGTCTCAGGATTGGAATGGGTAGGAGTTGGATATTACTTTCTTGCTATAGGAAGGGTCTCATGTTTGGAATGGGAAGAAGTTGGATATCACATATGCTATAGTTAGTGTCTCAGGTTTGGAACGGGAAGGAGTTGGATATCACATCTCATGTTATAGGAAGGGTCTCAGGTTTGGTATAAGCATTGAGATATCACATCTCTGCTATCGGAAGTGGCTCAGGATTGGAATGGGAAGGAGTTGGATATCCCATCTCATGTTATAGGACGAGTCTCTGGTTTGGTATTAGAATCATTGAGATATCACATCGCATGCTGTAGGAAGGGTCTAAGGATTGGAATGGGATGGACTTGGTTATCACATCTCATGCTATAGGTAGGCTCTCAGGTTTGGTATAAGCATTGAGATATCACATCTCATGCTATAAGAAGGGTCTCAGGATTGGAATGGGAAGGAATTGGATATCACATCTCATGCTATAGGAAGGGTCTCAGATTTGGTATATGCATTGAGATATCACATCTCATGCTATAGGAAGGGTCTCAGGATTGGAATGGGAAGGAGTTGTATATGACATCCCAGGCCATAGGAAGGGTCTCAGGTTTGGTATAAGCATTGAGATATCACATCTCTGCTATCGGAAGGGTCTCAGGATTGGAATGGGAAGGAGTTGGATATCCCATCTCATGTTATAGGAAGGGTCTCAGGTTTGGTATTAGAAGCATAGAGATATCAAATCTCATGCTATAGGAAGGGTCTCAGGATTGGAATGGGAAGGACTTGGATGTCACATCTCATGCTATAGGGAGGGTCTCAAGTTTGATATTAGAAGCATTGAGATAGCAAATCTCATGATATCGGAAGGGTCTCAGGATTGGAATGGGAAGGAGTTGGATATCACATCTCATGATAAAGGAAGGGTCTGAGGTTTGGAAGGGGAAGGATTTGGATATCACATCTCATGTTATAGGACGGGTCTCAGGTTTGGTATTAGAAGCATTGAGATATCAAGTCTCATGGTATAAGAAGGGTCTCAGAATTGGAATGGGAAGGAAGTGGATATCACACCTCAAGCTATAGGAAGGGCCTCAGGATTGGAATGGGAAGGAGTTTGATATCACATCTCATGCCATAGTATGGGTCTCAGGTTTGGTAGAAGCATTGGGATATCACATCCACATCTCATGCTATCGGAAGGGTATCAGTA
Source organism: Ambystoma mexicanum (assembly GCF_040938575.1). NCBI lineage: Eukaryota > Metazoa > Chordata > Amphibia > Caudata > Ambystomatidae > Ambystoma > Ambystoma mexicanum. The sequence goes on along the minus strand of NW_027182459.1, from coordinate 1,477,274 downwards.
TTGGATTTGGAAGGAGTTGGATATCCCATCTCATGCTATAGGAAGGGTCTCAGGTTGGAATGGGAACGAGTTGGATATCATATCTCATGCTATAGGAAGGCTCTCAGGTTTGGAAGGGGAAGGAGTTGGATATCACATTTCATGTTAGAGGAAGGATCTCAGGTTTGGTATTAGAGGCCTTGAGATATCACATCTCATGCTATAGGAAGGGTCTCTGGATTGGAATGGGAAGGAGTTGGATATCACATCTCAAGCTATAGGAAGGGTCTCAGGTTTGGTATAAGCATTGAGCTATCACATCTCATGCTATAGGAAGGGTCTCAGGATTGGAATGGGAAGGAGTTGGATATCACATCTCATATTATAGGAAATATCTCATGTTTGGTATTAGAAGCATTGAGAAATCACATCTCATGTTATAGGAAGTGTCTCAGGATTGGAATGGGAAGGACTTGGATATCATATCTCATGCTATAGGAAGGCTCTCAGGTTTGGAAGGGGAAGGAGTTGGATATCACATTTCATGTTAGAGGAAGGATCTCAGGTTTGGTATTAGAGGCCTTGAGATATCACATCTCATGCTATAGGAAGGGTCTCTGGATTGGAATGGGAAGGAGTTGGATATCACATCTCAAGCTATAGGAAGGGTCTCAGGTTTGGTATAAGCATTGAGATATCACATCTCATGCTATAGGAAGGGTCTCAGGATTGGAATGGGAAGGAGTTGGATATCACATCTCATATTATAGGAAATATCTCAGGTTTGGTATTAGAAGCATTGAGACATCACATCTCATGTTATAGGAAGGGTCTCAGGATTGGAATGGGAAGAAGTTGGATATCACATCTCATGCTATAGGAAGGGTCTCAGGTTTGGTATATGCATTGAGATATCACATCTCATGCTATAGGAAGGGTCTCAGGATTGGAATGGGAAGGAGTTGTATATGACATCTCATGCCATCGGAAGGGTCTCAGGTGTGGTATAAGCATTGAGATATCACATCACATGCTATAGAAAGGGTCTCAGGATTGGAATGGGAAGGACTTGGATATCACATCTCATGCTATAGGCAGGGTCTCAGGTTTGGAAAGGGAAGGAGATGGATATCACATTTCATGTTAGAGATAGGATCTCAGGTTTGGTATTAGAGGCATTGAGATATCACATCTCATGCTATCAGAAGGGTCTCAGAATTGGAATGGGAAGGAGTTGTATATCACATCTCATGCTAAAGGGAGGGTCTCAGGTTTGGAAGGGGAAGGATTTGGAAATCACATCTCATGTTATAGGAAGGGTCTCAGGTTTGGGATTTGAAGCATTGAGATATCACATCTCATGCTATAGGAAGGGTCTCAGGATTGGAATGGGGAGGACTTGGATGTCACATCTCATGCTATAGGGAGGGTCTCAAGTTTGATATTAGAAGCATTGAGATAACAAATCTCATGATATCGGAAGGGTCTCAGGATTGGAATGGGAAGGAGTTGGATATCACATCTCATGATAATGGAAGGGTCTAAGGTTTGGAAGGGGAAAGATTTGGATATCACATCTCATGTTATAGGACGGGTCTCAGGTTTGGTATTAGAAGCATTGAGATATCAAGTCTCATGGCATAGGTAGGGTCTCAGAATTGGAATGGGAAGGAGTTGGATATCACATCTCAAGCTATAGGAAGAGTCTCAGGATTGGAATGGGAATGAGTTTGATATCACATCTCATGCCATAGTATGGGTCTCAGGTTTGGTAGAAGCATTGGGATATCACATCACATGCTATTGGAAGGGTATCAGTATTGGATTTGGAAGGAGTTGAATATCCCATCTCATGCTATAGTATAGGTCTCAGGTTTGGTAGAAGCATTGGGATATCACATCTCATGCTATTGGAAGGGTATCAGTATTGGATTTGGAAGGAGTTGGATATCCTATCTCATGCTATAGGAAGGGTCTCAGATTTGGTATAAGCATTGAGATATCACATCTCATGCTATAGGAAGGGTCTCAGGATTGGATTGGGAAGGAGTTGTATATGACATCTCAGGCCATAGGAAGGGTCTCAGGATTGGTATAAGCATTGAGATATCACATCTCTGCTATCGGAAGGGTCTCAGGATTGGAATGGGAAGGAGTTGGATATCACATCTCATGCTATAGATAGGCTCTCAGGTTTGGAAAGGGAAGGAGTTGGATATCACATTTCATGTTAGAGGAAGGATCTCAGGTTTGGTATTAGAGGCATTGAGATATCAGATCTCAGGCTATAGGAAGGGTCTCAGGATTGGAATGGGAAGGAGTTGGATATCACATCTCATGCTATAGGAAGGGTCTCAGGATTGGAATGGGAAGGAGTTGGATATCACATCTCATGCTAGAGGAAGGGTCTCAGGTTTGGTATAAGCATTGAGATATCACATCTCGTGTTATAGGAAGGGTCTCAGGATTGGAATGGGAAGGAGTTGTATATGACATCTCATGCCGTAGGAAGGGTCTCAGGTTTGGTATAAGCATTGAGATATCACATCTCTGCTATCGAAAGGGTCTTAGGATTGGAATGGGAAGGAGTTGGATATCCCATCTCATGTTATAGGAAGAGTCTCAGGTTTGGTATTAGAAGCATTGAGATATCCCATCTCATGATATAGGAAGGGTCTCAGGTTGGAATGGGAAGGAGTTGGATATCACATTTCATGTTATAGGAAGGGTCTCAGGATTGGAAAGGGAAGGACTTGGATATCATATCCCATGCTATAGGAAGGCTCTCAGGTTTGGAAGGGGAAGGAGTTGGATATCACATTTCATGTTAGAGGTAGGATCTCAGGTTTGGTATTAGAGGCCTTGAGATATCACATCTCATGCTATAGGAAGGGTCTCAGGATTGGAATGGGAAGGAGTTGGATATCACATCTCAAGCTATAGGAACGGTCTCAGGTTTGGTATAAGCATTGTGATATCACATCTCATGCTATAGGAAGGGTCTCAGGATTGGAATGGGAAGGAGTTGGATATCACATCTCATGTTATAGGAAAGGTCTCAGTTTTGGTATTAGCATTGAGATATCACATCTCATGCTATAGGAAGGGTCTCAGGATTGGAATGGGAAGGAGTTGTATATGACATCTCATGCCATAGGAAGGGTCTCAGGTTTGGTGTAAGCATTGAGATATCACATCACATGCTATAGGAAGGGTCTCAGGATTGGAATGGGAAGGACTTGGATATCACATCTCATGCTATAGGCAGGGTGTCAGGTTTGGAAAGGGAATGAGATGGATATCACATTTCATGTTAGAGGTAGGATCTCAGGTTTGGTATTAGAGGCATTGAGATATCACATCTCATGCTATCAGAAGGGTCTCAGGATTGGAATGGGAAGGAGTTGGATATCACATCTCATGCTAAAGGGAGGGTCTCAGGTTTGGAAGGGGAAGGATTTGGAAATCACATCTCATGTTGTAGGAAGGATCTCAGGTTTGGTATTAGAAGCATTGAGATATCACATCTCATGCTTTCATAAGGGTCTCAGGATTGGAATGGGAAGGAGTTGGATATCACATCTCATGTTATAGGAAGGATCTCAGGTTTGGTATTAGAAGCATTGAGACATCACATCTCATGCTATAGGAAGGGTCTCAGGATTGGAATGGGAAGGAGTTGGATATCACATCTCATGCTATAGGAAGAGTCTCAGATTTGGTATAAGCATTGAGATATCACATCTCATTCTATAGGAAGGGTCTCAGGATTGGAATGGGAAGGAGTTGTATATGACATCTCAGGCCATAGGAAGGGTCTCAGGTTTGGTATAAGCATTGAGATATCACATCTCTGCTATCGGAAGGGTCTCAGGATTGGAATGGGAAGGAATTGGATATCACATCTCATGTTATAGGAAGGATCTCAGGTTTGGTATTAGAAGCATTGAGATATCCCTTCTCATGCTATAGGAAGGGTCTCAGGATTGGAATGTGAAGGATTTGGATATCACATCTCATGCTAAAGGAAGGGTCTCAGGTTTGGTAGAAGCATTGAGATATCACGTCTCTGCTATCGGAAGGGTCTCAGGATTGGATTGGGAAGGAGTTGGATATCCCTTCTCATGCTATAGGAAGGGTCTCAGGTTTGGTATAAGCATTGAGATATCACATCTCTGCTATCGGAAGGGTCTCAGGATTGGATTGGGAAGGAGTTGGATATCCCCTCTCATGCTATAGGAAGTGTCTCAGGTTGGAATGGGAAGGAGTTGGATATCACATCTCATGTAATAGGAAGGGTCTCAGGATTGGAATGGGAAGGATTTGGATATCACATCTCTTGCTATAGGAAGGGTCTCAGGATTGGAATGGGTAGGAGTTGGATATTACTTTCTTGCTATAGGAAGGGTCTCATGTTTGGAATGGGAAGAAGTTGGATATCACATATGCTATAGTTAGTGTCTCAGGTTTGGAACGGGAAGGAGTTGGATATCACATCTCATGTTATAGGAAGGGTCTCAGGTTTGGTATAAGCATTGAGATATCACATCTCTGCTATCGGAAGTGGCTCAGGATTGGAATGGGAAGGAGTTGGATATCCCATCTCATGTTATAGGACGAGTCTCTGGTTTGGTATTAGAATCATTGAGATATCACATCGCATGCTGTAGGAAGGGTCTAAGGATTGGAATGGGATGGACTTGGTTATCACATCTCATGCTATAGGTAGGCTCTCAGGTTTGGTATAAGCATTGAGATATCACATCTCATGCTATAAGAAGGGTCTCAGGATTGGAATGGGAAGGAATTGGATATCACATCTCATGCTATAGGAAGGGTCTCAGATTTGGTATATGCATTGAGATATCACATCTCATGCTATAGGAAGGGTCTCAGGATTGGAATGGGAAGGAGTTGTATATGACATCCCAGGCCATAGGAAGGGTCTCAGGTTTGGTATAAGCATTGAGATATCACATCTCTGCTATCGGAAGGGTCTCAGGATTGGAATGGGAAGGAGTTGGATATCCCATCTCATGTTATAGGAAGGGTCTCAGGTTTGGTATTAGAAGCATAGAGATATCAAATCTCATGCTATAGGAAGGGTCTCAGGATTGGAATGGGAAGGACTTGGATGTCACATCTCATGCTATAGGGAGGGTCTCAAGTTTGATATTAGAAGCATTGAGATAGCAAATCTCATGATATCGGAAGGGTCTCAGGATTGGAATGGGAAGGAGTTGGATATCACATCTCATGATAAAGGAAGGGTCTGAGGTTTGGAAGGGGAAGGATTTGGATATCACATCTCATGTTATAGGACGGGTCTCAGGTTTGGTATTAGAAGCATTGAGATATCAAGTCTCATGGTATAAGAAGGGTCTCAGAATTGGAATGGGAAGGAAGTGGATATCACACCTCAAGCTATAGGAAGGGCCTCAGGATTGGAATGGGAAGGAGTTTGATATCACATCTCATGCCATAGTATGGGTCTCAGGTTTGGTAGAAGCATTGGGATATCACATCCACATCTCATGCTATCGGAAGGGTATCAGTATTGGATTTGGAAGGAGTTGGATATCCCATCTCATGCTATAGGAAGGGTCTCAGGTTGGAATGGGAACGAGTTGGATATCATATCTCATGCTATAGGAAGGCTCTCAGGTTTGGAAGGGGAAGGAGTTGGATATCACATTTCATGTTAGAGGAAGGATCTCAGGTTTGGTATTAGAGGCCTTGAGATATCACATCTCATGCTATAGGAAGGGTCTCTGGATTGGAATGGGAAGGAGTTGGATATCACATCTCAAGCTATAGGAAGGGTCTCAGGTTTGGTATAAGCATTGAGCTATCACATCTCATGCTATAGGAAGGGTCTCAGGATTGGAATGGGAAGGAGTTGGATATCACATCTCATATTATAGGAAATATCTCATGTTTGGTATTAGAAGCATTGAGAAATCACATCTCATGTTATAGGAAGTGTCTCAGGATTGGAATGGGAAGGACTTGGATATCATATCTCATGCTATAGGAAGGCTCTCAGGTTTGGAAGGGGAAGGAGTTGGATATCACATTTCATGTTAGAGGAAGGATCTCAGGTTTGGTATTAGAGGCCTTGAGATATCACATCTCATGCTATAGGAAGGGTCTCTGGATTGGAATGGGAAGGAGTTGGATATCACATCTCAAGCTATAGGAAGGGTCTCAGGTTTGGTATAAGCATTGAGATATCACATCTCATGCTATAGGAAGGGTCTCAGGATTGGAATGGGAAGGAGTTGGATATCACATCTCATATTATAGGAAATATCTCAGGTTTGGTATTAGAAGCATTGAGACATCACATCTCATGTTATAGGAAGGGTCTCAGGATTGGAATGGGAAGAAGTTGGATATCACATCTCATGCTATAGGAAGGGTCTCAGGTTTGGTATATGCATTGAGATATCACATCTCATGCTATAGGAAGGGTCTCAGGATTGGAATGGGAAGGAGTTGTATATGACATCTCATGCCATCGGAAGGGTCTCAGGTGTGGTATAAGCATTGAGATATCACATCACATGCTATAGAAAGGGTCTCAGGATTGGAATGGGAAGGACTTGGATATCACATCTCATGCTATAGGCAGGGTCTCAGGTTTGGAAAGGGAAGGAGATGGATATCACATTTCATGTTAGAGATAGGATCTCAGGTTTGGTATTAGAGGCATTGAGATATCACATCTCATGCTATCAGAAGGGTCTCAGAATTGGAATGGGAAGGAGTTGTATATCACATCTCATGCTAAAGGGAGGGTCTCAGGTTTGGAAGGGGAAGGATTTGGAAATCACATCTCATGTTATAGGAAGGGTCTCAGGTTTGGGATTTGAAGCATTGAGATATCACATCTCATGCTATAGGAAGGGTCTCAGGATTGGAATGGGGAGGACTTGGATGTCACATCTCATGCTATAGGGAGGGTCTCAAGTTTGATATTAGAAGCATTGAGATAACAAATCTCATGATATCGGAAGGGTCTCAGGATTGGAATGGGAAGGAGTTGGATATCACATCTCATGATAATGGAAGGGTCTAAGGTTTGGAAGGGGAAAGATTTGGATATCACATCTCATGTTATAGGACGGGTCTCAGGTTTGGTATTAGAAGCATTGAGATATCAAGTCTCATGGCATAGGTAGGGTCTCAGAATTGGAATGGGAAGGAGTTGGATATCACATCTCAAGCTATAGGAAGAGTCTCAGGATTGGAATGGGAATGAGTTTGATATCACATCTCATGCCATAGTATGGGTCTCAGGTTTGGTAGAAGCATTGGGATATCACATCACATGCTATTGGAAGGGTATCAGTATTGGATTTGGAAGGAGTTGAATATCCCATCTCATGCTATAGTATAGGTCTCAGGTTTGGTAGAAGCATTGGGATATCACATCTCATGCTATTGGAAGGGTATCAGTATTGGATTTGGAAGGAGTTGGATATCCTATCTCATGCTATAGGAAGGGTCTCAGATTTGGTATAAGCATTGAGATATCACATCTCATGCTATAGGAAGGGTCTCAGGATTGGATTGGGAAGGAGTTGTATATGACATCTCAGGCCATAGGAAGGGTCTCAGGATTGGTATAAGCATTGAGATATCACATCTCTGCTATCGGAAGGGTCTCAGGATTGGAATGGGAAGGAGTTGGATATCCCATCTCATGTTATAGGAAGAGTCTCAGGTTTGGTATTAGAAGCATTGAGATATCACATCTCATGCTATAGGAAGGGTCTCAGGATTGGAATGGGGAGGACTTGGATGTCACATCTCATGCTATAGGGAGGGTCTCAAGTTTGATATTAGAAGCATTGAGATAACAAATCTCATGATATCGGAAGGGTCTCAGGATTGGAATGGGAAGGAGTTGGATATCACATCTCATGATAAAGGAAGGGTCTAAGGTTTGGAAGGGGAAAGATCTGGATATCACATCTCATGTTATAGGACGGGTCTCAGGTTTGGTATTAGAAGCATTAAGATATCAAGTCTCATGGCATAGGAAGGGTCTCAGAATTGGAATGGGAAGGAGTTTGATATCACATCTCATGCCATAGTATGGGTCTCAGGTTTGGTAGAAGCATAGGGATATCACATCTCATGCTATTGGAAGGGTATCAGTATTGGATTTGGAAGGAGTTGGATATCCCATCTCATGCTATAGGAAGGGTCTCAGGTTGGAATGGGAAGGAGTTGGATATCACATTTCATGTTATAGGAATGGTCTCAGGATTGGAATGGGAATGACTTGGATATCATATCTCATGCTATAGGAAGGCTCTCAGGTTTGGAAGGGGAAGGAGTTGGATATCACATTTCATGTTAGAGGAAGGATCTCAGGTTTGGTATTAGAGGCCTTGAGATATCACATCTCATGCTATTGGAAGGGTCTCAGGATTGGAATGGGAAGGAGTTGGATATCACATCTCAAGCTTTAGGAAGGGTCTCAGGTTTGGTATAAGCATTGAGATAGCACATCTCATGCTATAGGAAGGGTTTCAGGATTGGAATGGGAAGGAGTTGGATATCACATCTCATGTTATAGGAAAGATCTCCGGTTTGGTATTAGAAGCATTGAGACATCACATCTCATGTTATAGGAAGGGTCTCAGGATTGGAATGGGAAGAAGTTGGATATCACATCTCATGCTATAGGAAGGGTCTCAGGTTTGGAAGGGGAAGGAGTTGGATATCCAATCTCATGTTATAGGACTGGTCTCAGGTTTGGTATTAGAAGCATTGAGATATCACATTGCATGCTGTAGGAAGGTTCTCAGGTTTGGTATTAGAAGCATTGAGACATCACATCTCATGCTATAGGAAGGGTCTCAGGATTGGAATGGGAAGGAGTTGGATATCACATCTCATGTTATAGGAAGGATCTCAGGTTTGGTATTAGAAGCATTGAGACATCACATCTCATGCTATAGGAAGGGTCTCAGGATTGGAATGGGAAGGAGTTGGATATCACATCTCATGCTATAGGAAGGGTCTCAGATTTGGAATACCAAACCTGAGAACCTTCCTACAGCATGCGATGTGATATCTCAATGCTTCTAATACCAAACCTGAGACCAGTCCTATAACATGAGATTGGATATCCAACTCCTTCCCCTTTCAAACCTGAGACCCTTCCTATAGCATGAGATGTGATATCTCAAGGCCTCTAATACCAAACCTGAGATCCTTCCTCTAACATGAAATGTGATATCCAACTCCTTCCCCTTCCAAACCTGAGAGCTTTCCTATAGCATGAGATATGATATCCAAGTCCTTCCCATTCCAATCCTGAGACCCTTCCTATAACATGAAATGTGATATCCAACTCCTTCCCATTCCAACCTGAGACCCTTCCTATAGCATGAGATGGGATATCCAACTCCTTCCAAATCCAATACTGATACCCTTCCAATAGCATGAATTGTGATATCCCAATGCTTCTACCAAACCTGAGACCCATACTATGGCATGAGATGTGATATCAAACTCATTCCCATTCCAATCCTGAGACTCTTCCTATAGCTTGAGATGTGATATCCAACTCCTTCCCATTCCAATTCTGAGACCCTTCCTATGCCATGAGACTTGATATCTCAATGCTTCTAATACCAAACCTGAGACCCGTCCTATAACATGAGGTGATATCCAAATCTTTCCCCTTCCAAACCTTAGACCCTTCCTTTATCATGAGATGTGATATCCAACTCCTTCCCATTCCAATCCTGAGACCCTTCCGATATCATGAGATTTGTTATCTCAATGCTTCTAATATCAAACTTGAGACCCTCCCTATAACATGAGTTGTGATATCCAACTCCTTCCCATTCAAATCCTGAGACCCTTCCTATAGCATGAGAAGGGATATCCAACTCCTTCCCAATCCAATCCTGAGACCCTTCCGATAGCAGAGACGTGATATCTCAATGCTTCTACCAAACCTGAGACCCTTCCTTTAGCATGAGATGTGATATCCAAATCCTTCACATTCCAATCCTGAGACCCTTCCTATAGCATGAGATGTGATATCTCAATGCTTCTAATACCAAACCTGAGATCCTTCCTATAATATGAGATGTGATATCCAATTCCTTCCCATTCCAAACCTGAGACCCTTCCTATTGGATGAGATGTGATATCCAACTCCTTCCCATTCCAACCCTGAGACCCTTCCTATAGCATGAGATGTGATGTCTCAATGCTTCTAATACCAAACCTGAGATCCTTCCTATAACATGAGATGTGATATCCAACTCCTTCCATTCCAATCCTGAGACCCGTCCTATAGCATGAGATGTGATATCTCCATGCTTATACCAAACCTGAGACCCTTCCTATAGCATGAGATGTGATATCCAACTACTTCCCATTCCAATCCTGAGACCCTTCCTATAGCATGAGATGTGATATCTCAATGCTTCTAATACCAAACTTGAGATCCTTCCTCTAACATGAAATGTGATATCCAACTCCTTCCCTTTCCAAACCTAAGAGCCTATCTATAGCATGAGATGTGATATCCAAGTCCTTCCCATTCCAATCCTAAGACCCTTCCTACGGCATGCAATATGATATCTCAATGATTCTAATAACAAACCTGAGACCCGTCCTATAGCATGAGATATGATATCCAAGTCCTTCCCATTCCAATCCTGAGACCCTTCCTATAACATGAAATGTGATATCCAACTCCTTCCCATTCCAACCTGAGACCCTTCCTATAGCATGAGATGGGATATCCAACTTCTTCCAAATCTAATACTGATACCCTTCCGATAGCATGAGATGTGATATCCCAATGCTTCTACCAAACCTGAGACCCATACTATGGCATGAGATGTGATATCAAACTCCTTCCCATTCCAATCCTGAGACCCTTCCCATAGCTTGAGGTGTGATATCCAACTCCTTCCCATTCCAATTCTGAGACCCTTCTTATACCATGAGACTTGATATCTCAATGCTTCTAATACCAAACCTGAGACCCGTCCTATAACATGAGATGTGATATCCAAATCCTTCCCCTTCCAAACCTTAGACCCTTCCTTTATCATGAGATGTGATATCCAACTCCTTCCCATTCCAATCCTGAGACCCTTCCGATATCATGAGATTTGTTATCTCAACGCTTCTAATATCAAACTTGAGACCCTCCCTATAGCATGAGATGTGACATCCAAGTCCTTCCCATTCCAATCCTGAGACCCTTCCTATAGCATGAGATGTGATATCTCTATGCTTCTAATACCAAACCTGAGACCATTCCTATAACATGAGATGGGATATCCAACTCCTTCCCATTCCAATCCTGAGACCCTTCCGATAGCAGAGATGTGATATCTCAATGCTTATACCAAACCTGAGACCCTTCCTATGGCCTGAGATGTCATATACAACTCCTTCCCATTCCAATCCTGAGACCCTTCCTTTAGCATGAGATGTGATATCTCAATGCTTATACCAAATCTGAGACCCTTCCTATAGCATGAGATGTGATATCCAATTCCTTCCCATTCCAATCCTGAGACCCTTCCTATAGCATGAGATGTGATATCTCAATGCTTATACCAAACCTGAGAGCCTACCTATAGCATGAGATGTGATATCCAAGTCCATCCCATTCCAATCCTTAGACCCTTCCTACAGCATGCGATGTGATATTTCAATGATTCTAATACCAAACCAGAGACTCCTCCTATAACATGAGATGGGATATCCAACTCCTTCCCATTCCAATCCTGAGCCGCTTCCGATAGCAGAGATGTGATATCTCAATGCTTATACCAAACCTGAGACCCTTCCTATAACATGAGATGTGATATCCAACTCCTTCCCGTTCCAAACCTGAGACACTAACTATAGCATATGTGATATCCAACTGCTTCCCATTCCAAACATGAGACCCTTCCTATAGCAAGAAAGTAATATCCAACTCCTACCCATTCCAATCCTGAGACCCTTCCTATAGCAAGAGATGTGATATCCAAATCCTTCCCATTCCAATCCTGAGACCCTTCCTATAGCATGAGAAGGGATATCCAACTCCTTCCCAATCCAATCCTGAGACCCTTCCGATAGCAGAGACCTGATATCTCAATGCTTCTACCAAACCTGAGACCCTTCCTTTAGCATGAGATGTGATATCCAAATCCTTCACATTCCAATCCTGAGACCCTTCCTATAGCATGAGATGTGATATCTCAATGCTTCTAATATCAAACCTGAGATCCTTCCTATAACATGAGATGTGATATCCAATTCCTTCCCATTCCAAACCTGAGACCCTTCCTATTGGATGAGATGTGATATCCAACTCCTTCCCATTCCAACCCTGAGACCCTTCCTATAGCATGAGATGTGATGTCTCAATGCTTCTAATACCAAACCTGAGATCCTTCCTATAACATGAGATGTGATATCCAACTCCTTCCATTCCAATCCTGAGACCCGTCCTATAGCATGAGATGTGATATCTCAATGCTTATACCAAACCTGAGACCCTTCCTATAGCATGAGATGTGATATCCAACTACTTCCCATTCCAATCCTGAGACCCTTCCTATAGCATGAGATGTGATATCTCAATGCTTCTAATACCAAACCTGAGATCCTTCCTCTAACATGAAATGTGATATCCAACTCCTTCCCTTTCCAAACCTAAGAGCCTATCTATAGCATGAGATGTGATATCCAAGTCCTTCCCATTCCAATCCTTAGACCCTTCCTACAGCATGCAATATGATATCTCAATGATTCTAATAACAAACCTGAGACCCGTCCTATAGCATGAGATATGATATCCAAGTCCTTCCCATTCCAATCCTGAGACCCTTCCTATAACATGAAATGTGATATCCAACTCCTTCCCATTCCAAACCTAAGAGCCTATCTATAGCATGAGATGTGATATCCAAGTCCTTCCCATTCCAATCCTTAGACCCTTCCTACAGCATGCAATATGATATCTCAATGATTCTAATAACAAACCTGAGACCCGTCCTATAGCATGAGATATGATATCCAAGTCCTTCCCATTCCAATCCTGAGACCCTTCCTATAACATGAAATGTGATATCCAACTCCTTCCCATTCCAACCTGAGACCCTTCCTATAGCATGAGATGGGATATCCAACTTCTTCCAAATCCAATACTGATACCCTTCCGATAGCATGAGATGTGATATCCCAATGCTTCTACCAAACCTGAGACCCATACTATGGCATGAGATGTGATATCAAACTCCTTCCCATTCCAATCCTGAGACCCTTCCTATAACTTGAGGTGTGATATCCAACTCCTTCCCATTCCAATTCTGAGACCCTTCTTATACCATGAGACTTGATATCTCAATGCTTCTAATACCAAACCTGAGACCCGTCCTATAACATGAGATGTGATATCCAAATCCTTCCCCTTCCAAACCTTAGACCCTTCCTTTATCATGAGATGTGGTATCCAACTCCTTCCCATTCCAATCCTGAGACCCTTCCGATATCATGAGATTTGTTATCTCAATGCTTCTAATATCAAACCTGAGACCCGTCCTCTAGCATGAGATATGATATCCAAGTCCTTCCCATTCCAATCCTGAGACCCTTCCTATAACATGAAATGTGATATCCAACTCCTTCCCATTCCAACCTGAGACCCTTCCTATAGCATGAGATGGGATATCCAACTTCTTCCAAATCCAATACTGATACCCTTCCGATAGCATGAGATGTGATATCCCAATGCTTCTACCAAACCTGAGACCCATACTATGGCATGAGATGTGATATCAAACTCCTTCCCATTCCAATCCTGAGACCCTTCCTATAACTTGAGGTGTGATATCCAACTCCTTCCCATTCCAATTCTGAGACCCTTCTTATACCATGAGACTTGATATCTCAATGCTTCTAATACCAAACCTGAGACCCGTCCTATAACATGAGATGTGATATCCAAATCCTTCCCCTTCCAAACCTTAGACCCTTCCTTTATCATGAGATGTGGTATCCAACTCCTTCCCATTCCAATCCTGAGACCCTTCCGATATCATGAGATTTGTTATCTCAATGCTTCTAATATCAAACTTGAGACCCTCCCTATAGCATGAGATGTGACATCCAAGTCCTTCCCATTCCAATCCTGAGACCCTTCCTATAGCATGAGATGTGATATCTCAAGGCCTCTAATAGCAAACCTGAGATCCTTCCTCTAACATGAAATGTGATATCCAACTCCTTCCCCTTCCAAACCTGAGAGCTTTCCTATAGCATGAGATATGATATCCAAGTCCTTCCCATTCCAATCCTGAGACCCTTCCTATAACATGAAATGTGATATCCAACTCCTTCCCATTCCAACCTGAGACCCTTCCTATAGCATGAGATGGGATATCCAACTCCTTCCAAATCCAATACTGATACCCTTCCAATAGCATGAATTGTGATATCCCAATGCTTCTACCAAACCTGAGACCCATACTATGGCATGAGATGTGATATCAAACTCATTCCCATTCCAATCCTGAGACTCTTCCTATAGCTTGAGATGTGATATCCAACTCCTTCCCATTCCAATTCTGAGACCCTTCCTATGCCATGAGACTTGATATCTCAATGCTTCTAATACCAAACCTGAGACCCGTCCTATAACATGAGGTGATATCCAAATCTTTCCCCTTCCAAACCTTAGACCCTTCCTTTATCATGAGATGTGATATCCAACTCCTTCCCATTCCAATCCTGAGACCCTTCCGATATCATGAGATTTGTTATCTCAATGCTTCTAATATCAAACTTGAGACCCTCCCTATAACATGAGTTGTAATATCCAACTCCTTCCCATTCAAATCCTGAGACCCTTCCTATAGCATGAGAAGGGATATCCAACTCCTTCCCAATCCAATCCTGAGACCCTTCCGATAGCAGAGACGTGATATCTCAATGCTTCTACCAAACCTGAGACCCTTCCTTTAGCATGAGATGTGATATCCAAATCCTTCACATTCCAATCCTGAGACCCTTCCTATAGCATGAGATGTGATATCTCAATGCTTCTAATACCAAACCTGAGATCCTTCCTATAACATAAGATGTGATATCCAAATTCCTTCCCATTCCAAACCTGAGACCCTTCCTATTGGATGAGATGTGATATCCAACTCCTTCCCATTCCAACCCTGAGACCCTTCCTATAGCATGAGATGTGATGTCTCAATGCTTCTAATACCAAACCTGAGATCCTTCCTATAACATGAGATGTGATATCCAACTCCTTCCATTCCAATCCTGAGACCCATCCTATAGCATGAGATGTGATATCTCCATGCTTATACCAAACCTGAGACCCTTCCTATAGCATGAGATGTGATATCCAACTACTTCCCATTCCAATCCTGAGACCCTTCCTATAGCATGAGATGTGATATCTCAATGCTTCTAATACCAAACTTGAGATCCTTCCTCTAACATGAAATGTGATATCCAACTCCTTCCCTTTCCAAACCTAAGAGCCTATCTATAGCATGAGATGTGATATCCAAGTCCTTCCCATTCCAATCCTTAGACCCTTCCTACGGCATGCAATATGATATCTCAATGATTCTAATAACAAACCTGAGACCCGTCCTATAGCATGAGATATGATATCCAAGTCCTTCCCATTCCAATCCTGAGACCCTTCCTATAACATGAAATGTGATATCCAACTCCTTCCCATTCCAACCTGAGACCCTTCCTATAGCATGAGATGGGATATCCAACTTCTTCCAAATCCAATACTGATACCCTTCCGATAGCATGAGATGTGATATCCCAATGCTTCTACCAAACCTGAGACCCATACTATGGCATGAGATGTGATATCAAACTCCTTCCCATTCCAATCCTGAGACCCTTCCCATAGCTTGAGGTGTGATATCCAACTCCTTCCCATTCCAATTCTGAGACCCTTCTTATACCATGAGACTTGATATCTCAATGCTTCTAATACCAAACCTGAGACCCGTCCTATAATATGAGATGTGATATCCAAATCCTTCCCCTTCCAAACCTTAGACCCTTCCTTTATCATGAGATGTGATATCCAACTCCTTCCCATTCCAATCCTGAGACCCTTCCGATATCATGAGACTTGTTATCTCAACGCTTCTAATATCAAACTTGAGACCCTCCCTATAGCATGAGATGTGACATCCAAGTCCTTCCCATTCCAATCCTGAGACCCTTCCTATAGCATGAGATGTGATATCTCTATGCTTCTAATACCAAACCTGAGACCATTCCTATAACATGAGATGGGATATCCAACTCCTTCCCATTCCAATCCTGAGACCCTTCCGATAGCAGAGATGTGATATCTAAATGCTTATACCAAACCTGAGACCCTTCCTATGGCCTGAGATGTCATATACAACTCCTTCCCATTCCAATCCTGAGACCCTTCCTTTAGCATGAGATTTGATATCTCAATGCTTATACCAAATCTGAGACCCTTCCTATAGCATGAGATGTGATATCCAATTCCTTCCCATTCCAATCCTGAGACCCTTCCTATAGCATGAGATGTGATATCTCAATGCTTATACCAAACCTGAGAGCCAACCTATAGCATGAGATGTGATATCCAAGTCCATCCCATTCCAATCCTTAGACCCTTCCTACAGCATGCGATGTGATATTTCAATGATTCTAATACCAAACCAGAGACTCCTCCTATAACATGAGATGGGATATCCAACTCCTTCCCATTCCAATCCTGAGCCGCTTCCGATAGCAGAGATGTGATATCTCAATGCTTATACCAAACCTGAGACCCTTCCTATAACATGAGATGTGATATCCAACTCCTTCCCGTTCCAAACCTGAGACACTAACTATAGCATATGTGATATCCAACTGCTTCCCATTCCAAACATGAGACCCTTCCTATAGCAAGAAAGTAATATCCAACTCCTACCCATTCCAATCCTGAGACCCTTCCTATAGCAAGAGATGTGATATCCAAATCCTTCCCATTCCAATCCTGAGACCCTTCCTATAACATGAGATGTGATATATAACTCCTTCCCATTAAAATCCTGAGACCCTTCCTATAGCATGAGAAGGGATATCCAACTCCTTCCCAATCCAATCCTGAGACCCTTCCGATAGCAGAGACCTGATATCTCAATGCTTCTACCAAACCTGAGACCCTTCCTTTAGCATGAGATGTGATATCCAAATCCTTCACATTCCAATCCTGAGACCCTTCCTATAGCATGAGATGTGATATCTCAATGCTTCTAATACCAAACCTGAGATCCTTCCTATAACATGAGATGTGATATCCAATTCCTTCCCATTCCAAACCTGAGACCCTTCCTATTGGATGAGATGTGATATCCAACTCCTTCCCATTCCAACCCTGAGACCCTTCCTATAGCATGAGATGTGATGTCTCAATGCTTCTAATACCAAACCTGAGATCCTTCCTATAACATGAGATGTGATATCCAACTCCTTCCATTCCAATCCTGAGACCCGTCCTATAGCATGAGATGTGATATCTCAATGCTTATACCAAACCTGAGACCCTTCCTATAGCATGAGATGTGATATCCAACTACTTCCCATTCCAATCCTGAGACCCTTCCTATAGCATGAGATGTGATATCTCAATGCTTCTAATACCAAACCTGAGATCCTTCCTCTAACATGAAATGTGATATCCAACTCCTTCCCTTTCCAAACCTAAGAGCCTATCTATAGCATGAGATGTGATATCCAAGTCCTTCCCATTCCAATCCTTAGACCCTTCCTACAGCATGCAATATGATATCTCAATGATTCTAATAACAAACCTGAGACCCGTCCTATAGCATGAGATTTGATATCCAAGTCCTTCCCATTCCAATCCTGAGACCCTTCCTATAACATGAAATGTGATATCCAACTCCTTCCCATTCCAAACCTAAGAGCCTATCTATAGCATGAGATGTGATATCCAAGTCCTTCCCATTCCAATCATTATACCCTTCCTACAGCATGCAATATGATATCTCAATGATTCTAATAACAAACCTGAGACCCGTCCTATAGCATGAGATATGATATCCAAGTCCTTCCCATTCCAATCCTGAGACCCTTCCTATAACATGAAATGTGATATCCAACTCCTTCCCATTCCAACCTGAGACCCTTCCTATAGCATGAGATGGGATATCCAACTTCTTCCAAATCCAATACTGATACCCTTCCGATAGCATGAGATGTGATATCCCAATGCTTCTACCAAACCTGAGACCCATACTATGGCATGAGATGTGATATCAAACTCCTTCCCATTCCAATCCTGAGACCCTTCCTATAACTTGAGGTGTGATATCCAACTCCTTCCCATTCCAATTCTGAGACCCTTCTTATACCATGAGACTTGATATCTCAATGCTTCTAATACCAAACCTGAGACCCGTCCTATAACATGAGATGTGATATCCAAATCCTTCCCCTTCCAAACCTTAGACCCTTCCTTTATCATGAGATGTGGTATCCAACTCCTTCCCATTCCAATCCTGAGACCCTTCCGATATCATGAGATTTGTTATCTCAATGCTTCTAATATCAAACTTGAGACCCTCCCTATAGCATGAGATGTGACATCCAAGTCCTTCCCATTCCAATCCTGAGACCCTTCCTATAGCATGAGATGTGATATCTCTATGCTTCTAATACCAAACCTGAGACCCTTCCTATAACATGAGATGGGATATCCAACTCCTTCCCATTCCAATCCTGAGACCCTTCCGATAGCAGAGATGTGATATCTCAATGCTTATACCAAACCTGAGACCCTTCCTATGGCCTGAGATGTCATATACAACTCCTTCCCATTCCAATCCTGAGACCCTTCCTTTAGCATGAGATGTGATATCTCAATGCTTATACCAAATCTGAGACCCTTCCTATAGCATGAGATGTGATATCCAAATCCTTCCCATTCCAATCCTGAGACCCTTCCTATAGCATGAGATGTGATATCTCAATGCTTATACCAAACCTGAGAGCCTACCTATAGCATGAGATGTGATATCCAAGTCCATCCCATTCCAATCCTTAGACCCTTCCTACAGCATGCGATGTGATATCTCAATGATTACAATACCAAACCAGAGACTCTTACTATAACATGAGATGGGATATCCAACTCCTTCCCATTCCAATCCTGAGCCGCTTCCGATAGCAGAGATGTGATATCTCAATGCTTATACCAAACCTGAGACCCTTCCTATAACATGAGATGTGATATCCAACTCCTTCCCGTTCCAAACCTGAGACACTAACTATAGCATATGTGATATGCAACTCCTTCCCATTCCAAACATGAGACCCTTCCTATAGCAAGAAAGTAATATCCAACTCCTACCCATTCCAATCCTGAGACCCTTCCTATAGCAAGAGATGTGATATCCAAATCCTTCCCATTCCAATCCTGAGACCCTTCCTACAGCATGCAATATGATATCTCAATGATTCTAATAACAAAGCTGAGACCCGTCCTATAGCATGAGATATGATATCCAAGTCCTTCCCATTCCAATCCTGAGACCCTTCCTATAACATGAAATGTGATATCCAACTCCTTCCCATTCCAAACCTAAGAGCCTATCTATAGCATGAGATGTGATATCCAAGTCCTTCCCATTCCAATCCTTAGACCCTTCCTACAGCATGCAATATGATATCTCAATGATTCTAATAACAAACCTGAGACCCGTCCTATAGCATGAGATATGATATCCAAGTCCTTCCCATTCCAATCCTGAGACCCTTCCTATAACATGAAATGTGATATCCAACTCCTTCCCATTCCAAACCTAAGAGCCTATCTATAGCATGAGATGTGATATCCAAGTCCTTCCCATTCCAATCCTTAGACCCTTCCTACAGCATGCAATATGATATCTCAATGATTCTAATAACAAACCTGAGACCCGTCCTATAGCATGAGATGTGATATCCAACTCCTTCCCGTTCCAAACCTGAGACACTAACTATAGCATATGTGATATCCAACTCCTTCCCATTCCAAACATGAGACCCTTCCTATAGCAAGAAAGTAATATCCAACTCCTACCCATTCCAATCCTGAGACCATTCCTATAGCAAGAGATGTGATATCCAAATCCTTCCCATTCCAATCCTGAGACCCTTCCTATAACATGAGATGTGATATCCAACTCCTTCCCATTCCAACCTGAGACACTTCCTATAGCATGAGAAGGGATATCCAACTCCTTCCCAATCCAATCCTGAGACCCTTCCGATAGCAGAGATGTGATATCTCAATGCTTATACCAAACCTGAGACCCTTCCTATGGCATGAGATGTGATATCCAACTCCTTGCCATTCAAATCCTGAGACCCTTCCTATAGCATGAGAAGGGATATCCAACTCCTGCCCAATCCAATCCTGAGACCCTTCCGATAGCAGAGACGTGATATCTCAATGCTTCTACCAAACCTGAGACCCTTCCTTTAGCATGAGATGTGATATCCAAATCCTTCACATTCCAATCCTGAGACCCTTCCTATAGCATGAGATGTGATATCTCAATGCTTCTAATACCAAACCTGAGATCCTTCCTATAACATAAGATGTGATATCCAAATTCCTTCCCATTCCAAACCTGAGACCCTTCCTATTGGATGAGAGGTGATATCCAACTCCTTCCCATTCCAACCCTGAGACCCTTCCTATAGCATGAGATGTGATGTCTCAATGCTTCTAATACCAAACCTGAGATCCTTCCTATAACATGAGATGTGATATCCAACTCCTTCCATTCCAATCCTGAGACCCGTCCTATAGCATTAGATGTGATATCTCAATGCTTATACCAAACCTGAGACCCTTCCTATAGCATGAGATGTGATATCCAACTACTTCCCATTCCAATCCTGAGACCCTTCCTATAGCATGAGATGTGATATCTCAATGCTTCTAATACCAAACCTGAGATCCTTCCTCTAACATGAAATGTGATATCCAACTCCTTCCCTTTCCAAACCTAAGAGCATATCTATAGCATGAGATGTGATATCCAAGTCCTTCCCATTCCAACCCTTAGACCCTTCCTACAGCATGCAATATGATATCTCAATGATTCTAATAACAAACCTGAGACCCGTCCTATAATATGAGATGGGATATCCAACTCCTTCCCATTCCAATCCTGAGACACTTCCGATAGCAGAGATGTGATATCTCAATGCTTATACCAAACCTGAGACCCTTCCTATAACATGTGATGTGATATCCAAATCCTTCCCGTTCCAAACCTGAGACCCTTCCTTTAGCATGAGATGTGATATCCAGCTCCTTCCCATTCCAATCCTGAGACACTTCCGATAGCATGAGATGTGATATCTCAATGCTTCTAATATCAAACTGAGACCCTCCCTATAGCATGATATGTGATATCTAAGTCCTTCCCATTCCAATCCTGAGACACTCCCTATAGCATGAGATGTGATATCCAACTCTTTCCCATTCCAATCCTGAGACCCTTCCTATAGCATGAGATATGATATCTCAATACTTCTAATACCAAACGTGAGATCCTTCCGATAACATGAGATGTGATATCCAAATCCTTCCCCTTCCAAACCTTAGACCCTTCCTTTATCATGAGATGTGGTATCCAACTCCTTCCCATTCCAATCCTGAGACCGTTCTGATAGCATGAGATGTGATATCTCAATGCTTCTAATACCAAACCTGAGATCCTTCCGATAGCATGAGATGTGATATCTCAATGCTTCTAATACCAAACCTGAGATCCTTCCTATACCATGAGATGTGATATCCAAATCCTTCCCCTTCCAAACCTGAGACCCTCCCTTTAGCATGAGATGTGATATCCAACTCCTTCCCATTCCATTCCTGAGACCCTTCTGATAGCATGAGATGTGATATCTCAATGCCTCTAACACCAAACCTGAGATCCTACCTCTAACATGAAATGTGATATCCAACTCTTTCCCCTTCCAAACCTGAGAGCCTTCCTATAGCATGAGATGTGATATCCAGGTTCTTCCCATTCCAATCCTGAGACCCTTCCTATAGCTTGAGATGTGATATCCAACTCCTTCCCATTCCAATTCTGAGACCCTTCCTATACTCTGAGACTTGATATCTCAATGCTTCTAATACCAAACCTGAGACCCGTAATATAACATGAGATGTGATATCCAAATCCTTCCCCTTCCAAACCTTAGACCCTTCCTTTATCATGAGATGTGATATCCAACTCCTTCCCATTCCAATCCTGAGACCCTTCCGATATCATGAGATGTGATATCTCTAAGCTTCTAATATCAAACTTGAGACCCTCCCTATAGCATGAGATGTGATATCCAAGTCCTTCCCATTCCAATCCTGAGACCCTTCCTATAGCATGAGATGTGATATCTCATTGCTTCTAATACCAAACCTGAGACCCTTCCTATAACATGAGATGGGAATATCCAACTCCTTCCCATTCCAATCCTGAGACCCTTCCGATAGCAGAGATGTGATATCTCAATGCTTATACCAAACCTGAGACCCTTCCTATGGCATGAGATGTGATATCCAACTCCTTGCCATTCAAATCCTGAGACCCTTCCTATAGCATGAGAAGGGATATCCAACTCCTTCCCAATCCAATCCTGAGACCCTTCCGATAGCAGAGACGTGATATCTCAATGCTTCTACCAAACCTGAGACCCTTCCTTTAGCATGAGATGTGATATCCAAATCCTTCACATTCCAATCCTGAGACCCTTCCTATAGCATGAGATGTGATATCTCAATGCTTCTAATACCAAACCTGAGATCCTTCCTATAAC
Source organism: Ambystoma mexicanum (assembly GCF_040938575.1). Classification (NCBI taxonomy): domain Eukaryota; kingdom Metazoa; phylum Chordata; class Amphibia; order Caudata; family Ambystomatidae; genus Ambystoma; species Ambystoma mexicanum. The sequence goes on along the minus strand of NW_027182459.1, from coordinate 1,454,393 downwards.
ATGAGATGTGATATCCAATTCCTTCCCATTCCAAACCTGAGACCCTTCCTATTGGATGAGATGTGATATCCAACTCCTTCCCATTCCAACCCTGAGACCCTTCCTATAGCATGAGATGTGATGTGTCAATGCTTCTAATACCAAACCTGAGATCCTTCCTATAACATGAGATGTGATATCCAACTCCTTCCATTCCAATCCTGAGACCCGTCCTATAGCATGAGATGTGATATCCAACTACTTCCCATTCCAATCCTGAGACCCTTCCTATAGCATGAGATGTGATATCTCAATGCTTCTAATACCAAACCTGAGATCCTTCCTCTAACATGAAATGTGATATCCAACTCCTTCCCTTTCCAAACCTAAGAGCCTATCTATAGCATGAGATGTGATATCCAAGTCCTTCCCATTCCAATCCTTAGACCCTTCCTACAGCATGCAATATGATATCTCAATGATTCTAATAACAAACCTGAGACCCGTCCTATAGCATGAGATATGATATCCAAGTCCTTCCCATTCCAATCCTGAGACCCTTCCTATAACATGAAATGTGATATCCAACTCCTTCCCATTCCAACCTGAGACCCTTCCTATAGCATGAGATGGGATATCCAACTTCTTCCAAATCCAATACTGATACCCTTCCGATAGCATGAGGTGTGATATCCAACTCCTTCCCATTCCAATTCTGAGACCCTTCTTATACCATGAGACTTGATATCCCAATGCTTCTACCAAATCTGAGACCCATACTATGGCATGAGATGTGATATCAAACTCCTTTCCATTCCAATCCTGAGACCCTTCCTATAGCTTGAGGTGTGATATCCAACTCCTTCCCATTCCAATTCTGAGACCCTTCTTATACCATGAGACTTGATATCTCAATGCTTCTAATACCAAACCTGAGACCCGTCCTATAACATGAGATGTGATATCCAAATCCTTCCCCTTCCAAACCTTAGACCCTTCCTTTATCATGAGATGTGGTATCCAACTCCTTCCCATTCCAATCCTGAGACCCTTCCGATATCATGAGATTTGTTATCTCAATGCTTCTAATATCAAACTTGAGACCCTCCCTATAACATGAGATGTGACATCCAAGTCCTTCCCATTCCAATCCTGAGACCCTTCCTATAGCATGAGATGTGATATCTCTATGCTTCTAATACCAAACCTGAGACCCTTCCTATAACATGAGATGGGATATCCAACTCCTTCCCATTCCAATCCTGAGACCCTTCCGATAGCAGAGATGTGATATCTCAATGCTTATACCAAACCTGAGACCCTTCCTATGGCCTGAGATGTCATATACAACTCCTTCCCATTCCAATCCTGAGACCCTTCCTTTAGCATGAGATGTGATATCTCAATGCTTATACCAAATCTGAGACCCTTCCTATAGCATGAGATGTGATATCCAAATCCTTCCCATTCCAATCCTGAGACCCTTCCTATAGCATGAGATGTGATATCTCAATGCTTATACCAAACCTGAGAGCCTACCTATAGCATGAGATGTGATATCCAAGTCCATCCGATTCCAATCCTTAGACCCTTCCTACAGCATGCAATGTGATATCTCAATGATTCTAATACCAAACCAGAGACTCTTACTATAACATGAGATGGGATATCCAACTCCTTCCCATTCCAATCCTGAGCCGCTTCCGATAGCAGAGATGTGATATCTCAATGCTTATACCAAACCTGAGACCCTTCCTATAACATGAGATGTGATATCCAACTCCTTCCCGTTCCAAACCTGAGACACTAACTATAGCATATGTGATATCCAACTCCTTCCCATTCCAATCCTGAGACCCTTCCTATAGCAAGAGATGTGATATCCAAATCCTTCCCATTCCAATCCTGAGACCCTTCCTATAACATGAGATGTGATATCCAACTCCTTCCCATTCCAACCTGAGACACTTCCTATAGCATGAGAAGGGATATCCAACTCCTTCCCAATCCAATCCTGAGACCCTTCCGATAGCAGAGATGTGATATCTCAATGCTTATACCAAACCTGAGACCCTTCCTATGGCATGAGATGTGATATCCAAATCCTTCCCATTCCAATCCTGAGACCCTTCCTATAACATGAGATGTGATATCCAACTCCTTCCCATTCCAACCTGAGACACTTCCTATAGCATGAGAAGGGATATCCAACTCCTTCCCAATCCAATCCTGAGACCCTTCCGATAGCAGAGATGTGATATCTCAATGCTTATACCAAACCTGAGACCCTTCCTATGGCATGAGATGTGATATCCAACTCCTTGCCATTCAAATCCTGAGACCCTTCCTATAGCATGAGAAGGGATATCCAACTCCTTCCCAATCCAATCCTGAGACCCTTCCGATAGCAGAGACGTGATATCTCAATGCTTCTACCAAACCTGAGACCCTTCCTTTAGCATGAGATGTGATATCCAAATCCTTCACATTCCAATCCTGAGACCCTTCCTATAGCATGAGATGTGATATCTCAATGCTTCTAATACCAAACCTGAGATCCTTCCTATAACATGAGATGTGATATCCAATTCCTTCCCATTCCAAACCTGAGACCCTTCCTATTGGATGAGATGTGATATCCAACTCCTTCCCATTCCAACCCTGAGACCCTTCCTATAGCATGAGATGTGATGTCTCAATGCTTCTAATACCAAACCTGAGATCCTTCCTATAACATGAGATGTGATATCCAACTCCTTCCATTCCAATCCTGAGACCCGTCCTATAGCATGAGATGTGATATCTCAATGCTTATACCAAACCTGAAACCCTTCCTATAGCATGAGATGTGATATCCAACTACTTCCCATTCCAATCCTGAGACCCTTCTTATAGCATGAGATGTGATATCTCAATGCTTCTAATAACAAACCTGAGATCCTTCCTCTAACATGAAATGTGATATCCAACTCCTTCGCTTCCCAAACCTAAGAGCCTATCTATAGCATGAGATGTGATATCCAAGTCCTTCCCATTCCAATCCTTAGACCCTTCCTACAGCATGCAATATGATATCTCAATGATTCTAATAACAAACCTGAGACCCGTCCTATAACATGAGATGGGATATCCAACTCCTTCCCATTCCAATCCTGAGACACTTCCGATAGCAGAGATGTGATATCTCAATGCTTATACCAAACCTGAGACCCTTCCTATAACATGAGATGTGATATCCAAATCCTTCCCGTTCCAAACCTGAGACCCTTCCTTTAGCATGAGATGTGATATCCAAATCCTTCCCGTTCCAAACCTGAGACCCTTCCTTTAGCATGAGATGTGATATCCAGCTCCTTCCCATTCCAATCCTGAGACACTTCCGATAGCATGAGATGTGATATTTCAATGCTTCTAATATCAAAACTGAGACCCTCCCTATAGCATGATATGTGATATCTAAGTCCTTCCCATTCCAATCCTGAGACACTCCCTAAAGCATGAGATGTGATATCCAACTCTTTCCCATTCCAATCCTGAGACCCTTCATATAGCATGAGATATGATATCTCAATACTTCTAATACCAAACGTGAGATCCTTCCGATAACATGAGATGTGATATCCAACTCCTTCCATTCCAATCCTGAGACCCGTCCTATAGCATGAGATGTGATATCTCAATGCTTATACCAAACCTGAGACCCTTCCTATAGCATGAGATGTGATATCCAACTACTTCCCATTCCAATCCTGAGACCCTTCCTATAGCATGAGATGTGATATCTCAATGCTTCTAATACCAAACCTGAGATCCTTCCTCTAACATGAAATGTGATATCCAACTCCTTCCCTTTCCAAACCTAAGAGCCTATCTATAGCATGAGATGTGATATCCAAGTCCTTCCCATTCCAATCCTTAGACCCTTCCTACAGCATGCAATATGATATCTCAATGATTCTAATAGCAAACCTGAGACCCGTCCTATAGAATGAGATATGATATCCAAGTCCTTCCCATTCCAATCCTGAGACCCTTCCTATAACATGAAATGTGATATCCAACTCCTTCCCATTCCAACCTGAGACCCCTCTTATAGCATGAGATGGGATATCCAACTTCTTCCAAATCCAATACTGATACCCTTCCGATAGCATGAGATGTGATATCCCAATGCTTCTACCAAACCTGAGACCCATACTATGGCATGAGATATGATATCAAACTCCTTTCCATTCCAATCCTGAGACCCTTCCTATAGCTTGAGGTGTGATATCCAACTCCTTCCCATTCCAATTCTGAGACCCTTCTTATACCATGAGACTTGATATCTCAATGCTTCTAATACCAAACCTGAGACCCGTCCTATAACATGAGATGTGATATCCAAATCCTTCCCCTTCCAAACCTTAGACCCTTCCTTTATCATGAGATGTGGTATCCAACTCCTTCCCATTCCAATCCTGAGACCCTTCCGATATCATGAGATGTGTTATCTCAATGCTTCTATTATCAAACTTGAGACCCTCCCTATAGCATGAGATGTGACATCCAAGTCCTTCCCATTCCAATCCTGAGACCCTTCCTATAGCATGAGATGTGATATCTCTATGCTTCTAATACCAAACCTGAGACCCTTCCTATAACATGAGATGGGATATCCAACTCCTTCCCGTTCCAATCCTGAGACCCTTCCGATAGCAGAGATGTGATATCTCAATGCTTATACCAAACCTGAGACCCTTCCTATGGCCTGAGATGTCATATACAACTCCTTCCCATTCCAATCCTGAGACCCTTCCTTTAGCATGAGATGTGATATCTCAATGCTTATACCAAATCTGAGACCCTTCCTATAGCATGAGATGTGATATCCAAATCCTTCCCATTCCAATCCTGAGACCCTTCCTATAGCATGAGATGTGATATCTCAATGCTTATACCAAACCTGAGAGCCTACCCATAGCATGAGATGTGATATCCAAGTCCATCCCATTCCAATCCTTAGACCCTTCCTACAGTATGCAATGTGATATCTCAATGATTCTAATACCAAACCAGAGACTCTTACTATAACATGAGATGGGATATCCAACTCCTTCCCATTCCAATCCTGAGCCGCTTCCGATAGCAGAGATGTGATATCTCAATGCTTATACCAAACCTGAGACCCTTCCTATAACATGAGATGTGATATCCAACTCCTTCCCGTTCCAAACCTGAGACACTAACTATAGCATATGTGATATCCAACTCCTTCCCATTCCAAACATGAGATCCTTCCTATAGCAAGAAAGTAATATCCAACTCCTACCCATTCCAATCCTGAGACCCTTCCTATAGCAAGAGATGTGATATCCAAATCCTTCCCATTCCAATCCTGAGACCCTTCCTATAACATGAGATGTGATATCCAACTCCTTCCCATTCCAACCTGAGACACTTCCTATAGCATGAGAAGGGATATCCAACTCCTTCCCAATCCAATCCTGAGACCCTTCCGATAGCAGAGATGTGATATCTCAATGCTTATACCAAACCTGAGACCCTTCCTATGGCATGAGATGTGATATCCAACTCCTTGCCATTCAAATCCTGAGACCCTTCCTATAGCATGAGAAGGGATATCCAACTCCTTCCCAATCCAATCCTGAGACCCTTCCGATAGCAGAGACGTGATATCTCAATGCTTCTACCAAACCTGAGACCCTTCCTTTAGCATGAGATGTGATATCCAAATCCTTCACATTCCAATCCTGAGACCCTTCCTATAGCATGAGATGTGATATCTCAATGCTTCTAATACCAAACCTGAGATCCTTCCTATAACATGAGATGTGATATCCAATTCCTTCCCATTCCAAACCTGAGACCCTTCCTATTGGATGAGATGTGATATCCAACTCCTTCCCATTCCAACCCTGAGACCCTTCCTATAGCATGAGATGTGATGTCTCAATGTTTCTAATACCAAACCTGAGATCCTTCCTATAACATGAGATGTGATATCCAACTCCTTCCATTCCAATCCTGAGACCCGTCCTATAGCATGAGATGTGATATCTCAATGCTTATATCAAACCTGAGACCCTTCCTATAGCATGAGATGTGATATCCAACTACTTCCCATTCCAATCCTGAGACCCTTCCTATAGCATGAGATGTGATATCTCAATGCTTCTAATAACAAACCTGAGATCCTTCCTCTAACATGAAATGTGATATCCAACTCCTTCCCTTTCCAAACCTAAGAGCCTATCTATAGCATGAGATGTGATATCCAAGTCCTTCCCATTCCAACCCTTAGACCCTTCCTACAGCATGCAATATGATATCTCAATGATTCTAATAACAAACCTGAGACCCGTCCTATAACATGAGATGGGATATCCAACTCCTTCCCATTCCAATCCTGAGACACTTCCGATAGCAGAGATGTGATATCTCAATGCTTATACCAAACCTGAGACCCTTCCTATAACATGAGATGTGATATCCAAATCCTTCCCATTCCAAACCTGAGACCCTTCCTTTAGCATGAGATGTGATATCCAAATCCTTCCCGTTCCAAACCTGAGACCCTTCCTTTAGCATGAGATGTGATATCCAGCTCCTTCCCATTCCAATCCTGAGACACTTCCGATAGCATGAGATGTGATATTTCAATGCTTCTAATATCAAAACTGAGACCCTCCCTATAGCATGATATGTGATATCTAAGTCCTTCCCATTCCAATCCTGAGACACTCCCTAAAGCATGAGATGTGATATCCAACTCTTTCCCATTCCAATCCTGAGACCCTTCATATAGCATGAGATATGATATCTCAATACTTCTAATACCAAACGTGAGATCCTTCCGATAACATGAGATGTGATATCCAAATCCTTCCCCTTCCAAACCTGAGACCCTCCCTTTAGCATGAGATGTGATATCCAACTCCTTCCCATTCCAATCCTGAGACCCTTCTGATAGCATGAGATGTGATATCTCAATGCTTCTAATACCAAACCTGAGATCCTTCCGATAGCATGAGATGTGATATCTCAATGCTTCTAATACCAAACCTGAGATCCTTCCTATAACATGAGATGTGATATCCAAATCCTTCCCCTTCCAAACCTGAGACCCTCCCTTTAGCATGAGATGTGATATCCAACTCCTTCCCATTCCATTCCTGAGACCCTTCTGATAGCATGAGATGTGATATCTCAATGCCTCTAATACCAAACCTGAGATCCTACCTCTAACATGAAATGTGATATCCAGCTCTTTCCCCTTCCAAACCTGAGAGCCTTCCTATAGCATGAGATGTGATATCCAAGTCCTTCCCATTCCAATCCTGAGACCCTTCCTATAGCTTGAGATGTGATATCCAACTCCTTCCCATTCCAATTCTGAGACCCTTCCTATACTCTGAGACTTGATATCTCAATGCTTCTAATACCAAACCTGAGACCCGTAATATAACATGAATTGTGATATCCAAATCCTTCCCCTTCCAAACCTTAGACCCTTCCTTTATCATGAGATGTGATATCCAACTCCTTCCCATTCCAATCCTGAGACCCTTCCGATATCATGAGATGTGATATCTCAAAGCTTCTAATATCAAACTTGAGACCCTCCCTATAGCATGAGATGTGATATCCAAGTCCTTCCCATTCCAATCCTGAGACCCTTCCTATAGCATGAGATGTGATATCTCAATGCTTCTAATACCAAACCTGAGACCCTTCCTATAACATGAGATGGGAATATCCAACTCCTTCCCATTCCAATCCTGAGACCCTTCCGATAGCAGAGATGTGATATCTCAATGCTTATACCAAACCTGAGACCCTTCCTATGGCATGAGATGTGATATCCAACTCCTTGCCATTCAAATCCTGAGACCCTTCCTATAGCATGAGAAGGGATATCCAACTCCTTCCCAATCCAATCCTGAGACCCTTCCGATAGCAGAGACGTGATATCTCAATGCTTCTACCAAACCTGAGACCCTTCCTTTAGCATGAGATGTGATATCCAAATCCTTCACATTCCAATCCTGAGACCCTTCCTATAGCATGAGATGTGATATCTCAATGCTTCTAATACCAAACCTGAGATCCTTCCTATAACATGAGATGTGATATCCAATTCCTTCCCATTCCAAACCTGAGACCCTTCCTATTGGATGAGATGTGATATCCAACTCCTTCCCATTCCAACCCTGAGACCCTTCCTATAGCATGAAATGTGATGTCTCAATGCTTCTAATACCAAACCTGAGATCCTTCCTATAACATGAGATGTGATATCCAACTCCTTCCATTCTAATCCTGAGACCCGTCCTATAGCATGAGATGTGATATCTCAATGCTTATACCAAACCTGAGACCCTTCCTATAGCATGAGATGTGATATCCAACTACTTCCCATTCCAATCCTGAGACCCTTCCTATAGCATGAGATGTGATATCTCAATGCTTCTAATACCAAACCTGAGATCCTTCCTCTAACATGAAATGTGATATCCAACTCCTTCCCTTTCCAAACCTAAGAGCCTATCTATAGCATGAGATGTGATATCCAAGTCCTTCCCATTCCAATCCTTAGACCCTTCCTACAGCATGCAATATGATATCTCAATGATTCTAATAACAAACCTGAGACCCGTCCTATAGCATGAGATATGATATCCAAGTCCTTCCCATTCCAATCCTGAGACCCTTCCTATAACATGAAATGTGATATCCAACTCCTTCCCATTCCAACCTGAGACCCTTCCTATAGCATGAGATGGGATATCCAACTTCTTCCAAATCCAATACTGATACCCTTCCGATAGCATGAGATGTGATATCCCAATGCTTCTACCAAACCTGAGACCCATACTATGGCATGAGATGTGATATCAATCTCCTTTCCATTCCAATCCTGAGACCCTTCCTATAGCTTGAGGTGTGATATCCAACTCCTTCCCATTCCAATTCTGAGACCCTTCTTATACCATGAGATGTGATATCTCAATGCTTCTAATACCAAACCTGAGATCCTTCCGATAGCATGAGATGTGATATCTCAATGCTTCTAATACCAAACCTGAGATCCTTCCTCTAACATGAAATGTGATATCCAACTCCTTCCCTTTCCAAACCTAAGAGCCTATCTATAGCATGAGATGTGATATCCAAGTCCTTCCCATTCCAATCCTTAGACCCTTCCTACAGCATGCAATATGATATCTCAATGATTCTAATAACAAACCTGAGACCCGTCCTATAGCATGAGATATGATATCCAAGTCCTTCCCATTCCAATCCTGAGACCCTTCCTATAACATGAAATGTGATATCCAACTCCTTCCCATTCCAACCTGAGACCCTTCCTATAGCATGAGACTTGATATCTCAATGCTTCTAATACCAAACCTGAGATCCTTCCGATAGCATGAGATGTGATATCTCAATGCTTCTAATACCAAACCTGAGATCCTTCCTCTAACATGACATGTGATATCCAACTCCTTCCCTTTCCAAACCTAAGAGCCTATCTATAGCATGAGATGTGATATCCAACTCCTTCCCATTCCAATCCTGAGACCCTTCCGATATCATGAGATTTGTTATCTCAATGCTTCTAATATCAAACTTGAGACCCTCACTATAGCATGAGATGTGACATCCAAGTCCTCCCCATTCCAATCCTGAGACCCTTCCTATAGCATGAGATGTGATATCTCAATGCTTCTAATACCAAACCTGAGACCCTTCCTTTAACATGAGATGGGATATCCAACTCCTTCCCATTCCAATCCTGAGACCCTTCCGATAGCAGAGATGTGATATCTCAATGCTTATACCAATCCTGAGACCCTTCCTATGGCCTGAGATGTCATATACAACTCCTTCCCAATCCAATCCTGAGACCCTTCCTATAGCATGAGATGTGATATCTCAATGCTTATACCAAATCTGAGACCCTTCCTATAGCATGAGATGTGATATCCAACTCCTTCCCATTCCAATCCTGATACCCTTCCTATAGCATGAGAAGTGATGTCTCAATGCTTCTAATACCAAACCTGAGATCCTTCCTATAACATGAGATGTCATATCCAACTCCTTCCCATTCCAATCCTGAGACCCTTCCTATAGCATGAGATGTGATGTCTCAATGCTTCTAATACCAAACCTGAGAACCTTCCTACAGCATGCGATGTGATATCTCAATGCTTCTAATACCAAACCTGAGACCAGTCCTATAACATGAGATTGGATATCCAACTCCTTCCCCTTCCAAACCTGAGACCCTTCCTATAGCATGAGATGTGATATCCAACTTCTTCCCATTCCAATCCTGAGACCCTTCCTATAACATGAGATGTGATGTCTCAATGCTTCTAATACCAAACCTGAGATCTTTCCTATAACATGAGATGTGATATCCAACTCCTTCCCATTCCAATCCTGAGACCCTTCCTATAGCATGAGATGTGCTATCTCAATGCTTATACCAAACCTGAGACCCTTCCTAAAGCTTGAGATGTGATATCCAACTCCTTCCCATTCCAATCCTGAGACCCTTCCTATAGCATGAGATGTGATATCTCAAGGCCTCTAATACCAAACCTGAGATCCGTCCTCTAACATAAAATGTGATATCCAACTCCTTCCCCTTCCAAACCTGAGAGCCTTCCTATAGCATGAGATGGGATATCCAAATCCTTCCCATTCCAATCCTGAGACCCTTCCTATAGCATGAGATGTGATATCTCAATGCTTATATCAAACCTGAGAGCCTACCTATAGCATGAGATGTGATATCCAAGTCCATCCCATTCCAATCCTTAGACCCTTCCTACAGCATGCGATGTGATATCTCAATGATTCTAATACCAAACCAGAGACTCTTATTATAACATGAGATGGGATATCCAACTCCTTCCCATTCCAATCCTGAGCCGCTTCCGATAGCAGAGATGTGATATCTCAATGCTTATACCAAACATGAGACCCTTCCTATAACATGAGATGTGATATCCAACTCCTTCCCGTTCCAAACCTGAGACACTAACTATAGCATATGTGATATCCAACTCCTTCCCATTCCAAACATGAGACCCTTCCTATAGCAAGAAAGTAATATCCAAATCCTTCCCATTCCAATCCTGAGACCCTTCCTATAGCATGAGAAGGGATATCCAACTCCTTCCAAATCCAATACTGATACCCTTCCGATAGCATGAGATGTGATGTCCCAATGCTTCTACCAAACCTGAGACCCTTCCTATAACATGAGATGTGATATCCAACTCCTTCCCATTCACATCCTGAGACCCTTCCTATAGCATGAGAAGGGATATCCAACTCCTTCCCAATCCAATCCTGAGACCCTTCCGATAGCAGAGATCTGATATCTCAATGCTTCTACCAAACCTGAGACCCTTCCTTTAGCATGAGATGTGATATCCAAATCCTTCACATTCCAATCCTGAGACCCTTCCTATAGCATGAGATGTGATATCTCAATGCTTCTAATACCAAACCTGAGATCCTTCCTATAACATGAGATGTGATATCCAATTCCTTCCCATTCCAAACCTGAGACCCTTCCTATTGGATGAGATGCGATATCCAACTCCTTCCCATTCCAACCCTGAGACCCTTCCTATAGCATGAGATGTGATGTCTCAATGCTTCTAATACCAAACCTGAGATCCTTCCTATAACATGAGATGTGATATCCAACTCCTTCCATTCCAATCCTGAGACCCGTCCTATAGCATGAGATGTGATATCTCAATGCTTATACCAAACCTGAGACCCTTCCTATAGCATGAGATGTGATATCCAACTACTTCCCATTCCAATCCTGAGACCCTTCCTATAGCATGAGATGTGATATCTCAATGCTTCTAATACCAAACCTGAGATCCTTCCTCTAACATGACATGTGATATCCAACTCCTTCCCTTTCCAAACCTAAGAGCCTATCTATAGCATGAGATGCGATATCCAAGTCCTTCCCATTCCAAGCCTTAGACCCTTCCTACAGCATGCAATATGATATCTCAATGATTCTAATAACAAACCTGAGACCCGTCATATAGCATGAGATATGATATCCAAGTCCTTCCCATTCCAATCCTGAGACCCTTCCTATAACATGAAATGTGATATCCAACTCCTTCCCATTCCAACCTGAGACCCTTCCTATAGCATGAGATGGGATATCCAACTTCTTCCAAATCCAATACTGATACCCTTCCGATAGCATGAGATGTGATGTCCCAATGCTTCTACCAAACCTGAGACCCATACTATGGCATGAGATGTGATATCAAACTCCTTCCCATTCCAATCCTGAGACCCTTCCTATAGCTTGAGGTGTGATATCCAACTCCTTCCCATTCCAATTCTGAGACCCTTCTTATACCATGAGACTTGATATCTCAATGCTTCTAATACCAAACCTGAGAACCGTCCTATAACATGAGATGTGATATCCAAATCCTTCCCCTTCCAAACCTTAGACCCTTCCTTTATCATGAGATGTGGTATCCAACTCCTTCCCATTCCAATCCTGAGACCCTTCCGATATCATGAGATTTGTTATCTCAATGCTTCTAATATCAAACTTGAGACCCTCCCTATAGCATGAGATGTGACATCCAAGTCCTTCCCATTCCAATCCTGAGACCCTTCCTATAGCATGAGATGTGATATCTCTATGCTTCTAATACCAAACCTGAGATCCTTCCTATAACATGAGATGGGATATCCAACTCCTTCCCATTCCAATCCTGAGACCCTTCCGATAGCAGAGATGTGATATCTCAATGCTTATACCAAACCTGAGACCCTTCCTATGGCCTGAGATGTCATATACAACTCCTTCCCATTCCAATCCTGAGACCCTTCCTTTAGCATGAGATGTGATATCTCAATGCTTATACCAAATCTGAGACCCTTCCTATAGCATGAGATGTGATATCTCAATGCTTATACCAAACCTGAGAGCCTACCTATAGCATGAGATGTGATATCCAAGTCCATCCCATTCCAATCCTTAGACCCTTCCTACAGCATGCGATGTGATATCTCAATGATTCTAATACCAAACCAGAGACTCTTACTATAACATGAGATGGGATATCCAACTCCTTCCCATTCCAATCCTGAGCCGCTTCCGATAGCAGAGATGTGATATCTCAATGCTTATAACAAACCTGAGACCCTTCCTATAACATGAGATGTGATATCCAACTCCTTCCCGTTCCAAACCTGAGACACTAATTATAGCATATGTGATATCCAACTCATTCCCATTCCAAACATGAGACCCTTCCTATAGCAAGAAAGTAATATCCAACTCCTACCCATTCCAATCCTGAGACCCTTCCTATAGCAAGAGATGTGATATCCAAATCCTTCCCATTCCAATCCTGAGACCCTTCCTATAACATGAGATGTGATATCCAACTCCTTCCCATTCCAACCTGAGACACTTCCTATAGCATGAGAAGGGATATCCAACTCCTTCCCAATCCAATCCTGAGACCCTTCCGATAGCAGAGATGTGATATCTCAATGCTTGTACCAAACCTGAGACCCTTCCTATGGCATGAGATGTGATATCCAACTCCTTGCCATTCAAATCCTGAGACCCTTCCTATAGCATGAGAAGGGATATCCAACTCCTTCCCAATCCAATCCTGAGACCCTTCCGATAGCAGAGACGTGATATCTCAATGCTTGTACCAAACCTGAGACCCTTCCTATAGCATGAGATGTGATATCTCAATGCTTCTAATACCAAACCTGAGATCCTTCCTATAACATGAGATGTGATATCCAATTCCTTCCCATTCCAAACCTGAGACCCTTCCTATTGGATGAGATGTGATATCCAACTCCTTCCCATTCCAACCCTGAGACCCTTCCTATAGCATGAGATGTGATGTCTCAATGCTTCTAATAGCAAACCTGAGATCCTTCCTATAACATGAGATGTGATATCCAACTCTTTCCATTCCAATCCTGAGACCTGTCCTATAGCATGAGATGTGATATCTCAATGCTTATACCAAACCTGAGACACTTCCTATAGCATGAGATGTGATATCCAACTACTTCCCATTCCAATCCTGAGACCCTTCCTATAGCATGAGATGTGATATCTCAATGCTTCTAATACCAAACCTGAGATCCTTCCTCTAACATGAAATGTGATATCCAACTCCTTCCCTTTCCAAACCTAAGAGCCTATCTATAGCATGAGATGTGATATCCAAGTCCTTCCCATTCCAACCCTTAGACCCTTCCTACAGCATGCAATATGATATCTCAATGATTCTAATAACAAACCTGAGACCCGTCCTATAACATGAGATGGGATATCCAACTCCTTCCCATTCCAATCCTGAGACACTTCCGATAGCAGAGATGTGATATCTCAATGCTTATACCAAACCTGAGACCCTTCCTATAACATGAGATGTGATATCCAAATCCTTCCCGTTCCAAACCTGAGACCCTTCCTTAAGCATGAGATGTGATATCCAGCTCCTTCCCATTCCAATCCTGAGACACTTCCGATAGCATGAGATGTGATATCTCAATGCTTCTAATATCAAAACTGAGACCCTCCCTATAGCATGATATGTGATATCTAAGTCCTTCCCATTCCAATCCTGAGACCCTTCCTATAGCATGAGATATGATATCTCAATACTTCTAATACCAAACGTGAGATCCTTCCGATAACATGAGATGTGATATCCAAATCCTTCCCCTTCCAAACCTGAGACCCTCCCTTTAGCATGAGATTTGATATCCAACTCCTTCCCATTCCAATCCTGAGACCCTTCTGATAGCATGAGATGTGATATCTCAATGCTTCTAATACCAAACCTGAGATCCTTCCGATAGCATGAGATGTGACATCTCAATGGTTCTAATACCAAACCTGAGATCCTTCCTATAACATGAGATGTGATATCCAAATCCTTCCCCTTCCAAACCTGAGACCCTCCCTTTAGCATGAGATGTGATATCCAACTCCTTCCCATTCCAATCCTGAGACCCTTCCTATAGCATGAGATGTGATATCTCAATGCTTCTAATACCAAACCTGAGATCCTTCCTCTAACATGAAATGTGATATCCAACTCCTTCCCTTTCCAAACCTAAGAGCCTATCTAAAGCATGAGATGTGATATCCAAGTCCTTCCCATTCCAACCCTTAGACCCTTCCTACAGCATGCAATATGATATCTCAATGATTCTAATAACAAACCTGAGACCCGTCCTATAACATGAGTTGGGATATCCAACTCCTTCCCATTCCAATCCTGAGACACTTCCGATAGCAGAGATGTGATATCTCAATGCTTATACCAAACCTGAGACCCTTCCTATAACATGAGATGTGATATCCAAATCCTTCCCGTTCCAAACCTGAGACCCTTCCTTTAGCATGAGATGTGATATCCAGCTCCTTCCCATTCCAATCCTGAGACACTTCCGACAGCATGAGATGTGATATCTCAATGCTTCTAATATCAAAACTGAGACCCTCCCTATAGCATGATATGTGATATCTAAGTCCTTCCCATTCCAATCCTGAGACCCTTCCTATAGCATGAGATATGATATCTCAATACTTCTAATACCAAACGTGAGATCCTTCCGATAACATGAGATGTGATATCCAAATCCTTCCCCTTCCAAACCTGAGACCCTCCCTTTAGCATGAGATGTGATATCCAACTCCTTCCCATTCCAATCCTGAGACCCTTCTGATAGCATGAGATATGATATCTCAATGCTTCTAATACCAAACCTGAGATCCTTCCGATAGCATGAGATGTGATATCTCAATGCCTCTAATACCAAACCTGAGATCCTACCTCTAACATGAAATGTGATATCCAACTCTTTCCCCTTCCAAACCTGAGAGCCTTCCTATAGCATGAGATGTGATATCCAAGTCCTTCCCATTCCAATCCTGAGACCCTTCCTATAGCTTGAGATGTGATATCCAACTCCTTCCCATTCCAATTCTGAGACCCTTCCTATACACTGAGACTTGATATCTCAATGCTTCTAATACCAAACCTGAGACCCGTAATATAACATGAGATGTGATATCCAAATCCTTCCCCTTCCAAACCTTAGACCCTTCCTTTATCATGAGATGTGATATCCAACTCCTTCCCATTCCAATCCTGAGACCCTTCCGATATCATGAGATGTGATATCTCAAAGCTTCTAATATCAAACTTGAGACCCTCCCTATAGCATGAGATGTGATATCCAAGTCCTTCCCATTCCAATCCTGAGACCCTTCCTATAGCATGAGATGTGATATCTCAATGCTTCTAATACCAAACCTGAGACCCTTCCTATGACATGAGATGGGAATATCCAACTCCTTCCCATTCCAATCCTGAGACCCTTCCGATAGCAGAGATGTGATATCTCAATGCTTATACCAAACCTGAGACCCTTCCTATGGCATGAGATGTGATATCCAACTCCTTGCCATTCAAATCCTGAGACCCTTCCTATAGCATGAGAAGGGATATCCAACTCCTTCCCAATCCAATCCTGAGACCCGTCCTATAGCATGAGATGTGATATCTCAATGCTTATACCAAACCTGAGACACTTCCTATAGCATGAGATGTGATATCCAACTACTTCCCATTCCAATCCTGAGACCCTTCCTATAGCATGAGATGTGATATCTCATTGCTTCTAATACCAAACCTGAGATCCTTCCTCTAACATGAAATGTGATATCCAACTCCTTCCCTTTCCAAACCTAAGAGCCTATCTATAGCATGAGATGTGATATCCAAGTCCTTCCCATTCCAACCCTTAGACCCTTCCTACAGCATGCAATATGATATCTCAATGATTCTAATAACAAACCTGAGACCCGTCCTATAACATGAGATGGGATATCCAACTCCTTCCCATTCCAATCCTGAGACACTTCCGATAGCAGAGATGTGATATCTCAATGCTTATACCAAACCTGAGACCCTTCCTATAACATGAGATGTGATATCCAAATCCTTCCCGTTCCATACCTGAGACCCTTCCTTTAGCATGAGATGTGATATCCAGCTCCTTCCCATTCCAATCCTGAGACACTTCCGATAGCATGAGATGTGATATCTCAATGCTTCTAATATCAAAACTGAGACCCTCCCTATAGCATGATATGTGATATCTAAGTCCTTCCCATTCCAATCCTGAGACCCTTCCTATAGCATGAGATATGATATCTCAATACTTCTAATACCAAACGTGAGATCCTTCCGATAACATGAGATGTGATATCCAAATCCTTCCCCTTCCAAACCTGAGACCCTCCCTTTAGCATGAGATGTGATATCCAACTCCTTCCCATTCCAATCCTGAGACCCTTCTGATAGCATGAGATGTGATATCTCAATGCTTCTAATACCAAACCTGAGATCCTTCCGATAGCATGAGATGTGATATCTCAATGGTTCTAATACCAAACCTGAGATCCTTCCTATAACATGAGATGTGATATCCAAATCCTTCCCCTTCCAAACCTGAGACCCTCCCTTTAGCATGAGATGTGATATCCAACTCCTTCCCATTCCAATCCTGAGACCCTTCCTATAGCATGAGATGTGATATCTCAATGCTTCTAATACCAAACCTGAGATCCTTCCTCTAACATGAAATGTGATATCCAACTCCTTCCCTTTCCAAACCTAAGAGCCTATCTATAGCATGAGATGTGATATCCAAGTCCTTCCCATTCCAACCCTTAGACCCTTCCTACAGCATGCAATATGATATCTCAATGATTCTAATAACAAACCTGAGACCCGTCCTATAACATGAGATGGGATATCCAACTCCTTCCCATTCCAATCCTGAGACACTTCCGATAGCAGAGATGTGATATCTCAATGCTTATACCAAACCTGAGACCCTTCCTATAACATGAGATGTGATATCCAAATCCTTCCCGTTCCAAACCTGAGACCCTTCCTTTAGCATGAGATGTGATATCCAGCTCCTTCCCATTCCAATCCTGAGACACTTCCGATAGCATGAGATGTGATATCTCAATGCTTCTAATATCAAAACTGAGACCCTCCCTATAGCATGATATGTGATATCTAAGTCCTTCCCATTCCAATCCTGAGACCCTTCCTATAGCATGAGATATGATATCTCAATACTTCTAATACCAAACGTGAGATCCTTCCGATAACATGAGATGTGATATCCAAATCCTTCCCCTTCCAAACCTGAGACCCTCCCTTTAGCATGAGATGTGATATCCAACTCCTTCCCATTCCAATCCTGAGACCCTTCTGATAGCATGAGATGTGATATCTCAATGCTTCTAATACCAAACCTGAGATCCTTCCGATAGCATGAGATGTGATATCTCAATGGTTCTAATACCAAACCTGAGATCCTTCCTATAACATGAGATGTGATATCCAAATCCTTCCCCTTCCAAACCTGAGACCCTCCCTTTAGCATGAGATGTGATATCCAACTCCTTCCCATTCCATTCCTGAGACCCTTCTGATAGCATGAGATGTGATATCTCAATGCCTCTAATACCAAACCTGAGATCCTACCTCTAACATGAAATGTGATATCCAACTCTTTCCCCTTCCAAACCTGAGAGCCTTCCTATAGCATGAGATGTGATATCCAAGTCCTTCCCATTCCAATCCTGAGACCCTTCCTATAGCTTGAGATGTGATATCCAACTCCTTCCCATTCCAATTCTGAGACCCTTCCTATACTCTGAGACTTGATATCTCAATGCTTCTAATACCAAACCTGAGACCCGTAATATAACATGAGATGTGATATGCAAATCCTTACCCTTCCAAACCTTAGACCCTTCCTTTATCATGAGATGTGATATCCAACTCCTTCCCATTCCAATCCTGAGACCCTTCCGATATCATGAGATGTGATATCTCAAAGCTTCTAATATCAAACTTGAGACCCTCCCTATAGCATGAGATGTGATATCCAAATCCTTCCCATTCCAATCCTGAGACCCTTCCTATAGCATGAGATGTGATATCTCTATGCTTCTAATACCAAACCTGAGACCCTTCCTATAACATGAGATGGGATATCCAACTCCTTCCCATTCCAATCCTGAGACCCTTCCGATAGCAGAGATGTGATATCTCAATGCTTATACCAAACCTGAGACCCTTCCTATGGCCTGAGATGTCATATACAACTCCTTCCCATTCCAATCCTGAGACCCTTCCTTTAGCATGAGATGTGATATCTCAATGCTTATACCAAATCTGAGACCCTTCCTATAGCATGAGATGTGATATCTCAATGCTTATACCAAACCTGAGAGCCTACCTATAGCATGAGATGTGATATCCAAGTCCATCCCATTCCAATCCTTAGACCCTTCCTACAGCATGCGATGTGATATCTCAATGATTCTAATACCAAACCAGAGACTCTTACTATAACATGAGATGGGATATCCAACTCCTTCCCATTCCAATCCTGAGCCGCTTCCGATAGCAGAGATGTGATATCTCAATGCTTATAACAAACCTGAGACCCTTCCTATAACATGAGATGTGATATCCAACTCCTTCCCGTTCCAAACCTGAGACACTAATTATAGCATATGTGATATCCAACTCATTCCCATTCCAAACATGAGACCCTTCCTATAGCAAGAAAGTAATATCCAACTCCTACCCATTCCAATCCTGAGACCCTTCCTATAGCAAGAGATGTGATATCCAAATCCTTCCCATTCCAATCCTGAGACCCTTCCTATAACATGAGATGTGATATCCAACTCCTTCCCATTCCAACCTGAGACACTTCCTATAGCATGAGAAGGGATATCCAACTCCTTCCCAATCCAATCCTGAGACCCTTCCGATAGCAGAGATGTGATATCTCAATGCTTGTACCAAACCTGAGACCCTTCCTATGGCATGAGATGTGATATCCAACTCCTTGCCATTCAAATCCTGAGACCCTTCCTATAGCATGAGAAGGGATATCCAACTCCTTCCCAATCCAATCCTGAGACCCTTCCGATAGCAGAGACGTGATATCTCAATGCTTCTACCAAACCTGAGACCCTTCCTTTAGCATGAGATGTGATCTCCAAATCCTTCACATTCCAATCCTGAGACCCTTCCTATAGCATGAGATGTGATATCTCAATGCTTCTAATACCAAACCTGAGATCCTTCCTATAACATGAGATGTGATATCCAATTCCTTCCCATTCCAAACCTGAGACCCTTCCTATTGGATGAGATGTGATATCCAACTCCTTCCCATTCCAACCCTGAGACCCTTCCTATAGCATGAGATGTGATGTCTCAATGCTTCTAATAGCAAACCTGAGATCCTTCCTATAACATGAGATGTGATATCCAACTCTTTCCATTCCAATCCTGAGACCTGTCCTATAGCATGAGATGTGATATCTCAATGCTTATACCAAACCTGAGACACTTCCTATAGCATGAGATGTGATATCCAACTACTTCCCATTCCAATCCTGAGACCCTTCCTATAGCATGAGATGTGATATCTCAATGCTTCTAATACCAAACCTGAGATCCTTCCTCTAACATGAAATGTGATATCCAACTCCTTCCCTTTCCAAACCTAAGAGCCTATCTATAGCATGAGATGTGATATCCAAGTCCTTCCCATTCCAACCCTTAGACCCTTCCTACAGCATGCAATATGATATCTCAATGATTCTAATAACAAACCTGAGACCCGTCCTATAACATGAGATGGGATATCCAACTCCTTCCCATTCCAATCCTGAGACACTTCCGATAGCAGAGATGTGATATCTCAATGCTTATACCAAACCTGAGACCCTTCCTATAACATGAGATGTGATATCCAAATCCTTCCCGTTCCAAACCTGAGACCCTTCCTTAAGCATGAGATGTGATATCCAGCTCCTTCCCATTCCAATCCTGAGACACTTCCGATAGCATGAGATGTGATATCTCAATGCTTCTAATATCAAAACTGAGACCCTCCCTATAGCATGATATGTGATATCTAAGTCCTTCCCATTCCAATCCTGAGACCCTTCCTATAGCATGAGATATGATATCTCAATACTTCTAATACCAAACGTGAGATCCTTCCGATAACATGAGATGTGATATCCAAATCCTTCCCCTTCCAAACCTGAGACCCTCCCTTTAGCATGAGATTTGATATCCAACTCCTTCCCATTCCAATCCTGAGACCCTTCTGATAGCATGAGATGTGATATCTCAATGCTTCTAATACCAAACCTGAGATCCTTCCGATAGCATGAGATGTGATATCTCAATGGTTCTAATACCAAACCTGAGATCCTTCCTATAACATGAGATGTGATATCCAAATCCTTCCCCTTCCAAACCTGAGACCCTCCCTTTAGCATGAGATGTGATATCCAGCTCCTTCCCATTCCAATCCTGAGACACTTCCTATAGCATGAGAAGGGATATCCAACTCCTTCCCAATCCAATCCTGAGACCCTTCCGATAGCAGAGATGTGATATCTCAATGCTTATACCAAACCTGAGACCCTTCCTATGGCATGAGATGTGATGTCCAACTCCTTGCCATTCAAATCCTGAGACCCTTCCTATAGCATGAGAAGGGATATCCAACTCCTTCCCAATCCAATCCTGAGACCCTTCCGATAGCAGAGACGTGATATCTCAATGCTTCTACCAAACCTGAGACCCTTCCTTTAGCATGAGATGTGATCTCCAAATCCTTCACATTCCAATCCTGAGACCCTTCCTATAGCATGAGATGTGATATCTCAATGCTTATACCAAACCTGAGAGCCTACAATCCTGAGACCCTTCCTTTAGCATGAAATGTGATATCTCAATGCTTATACCAAATCTGAGACCCTTCCTATAGCATGAGATGTGATATCCAAGTCCATCCCATTCCAATCCTTAGACCCTTCCTACAGCATGCAATGTGATATCTCAATGATTCTAATACCAAACCAGAGACTCTTCCTATAACATGAGATGGGATATCCAACTCCTTCCCATTCCAATCCTGAGCCGCTTCCGATAGCAGAGATGTGATATCTCAATGCTTATACCAAACCTGAGACCCTTCCTATAACATGAGATGTGATATCCAACTCCTTCCCGTTCCAAACCTGAGACACTAACTATAGCATATGTGATATCCAAATCATTCCCATTCCAAACATGAGACCCTTCCTATAGCAAGAAAGTAATATCCAACTCCTACCCATTCCAATCCTGAGACCCTTCCTATAGCAAGAGATGTGATATCCAAATCCTTCCCATTCCAATCCTGAGACCCTTCCTATAACATGAGATGTGATATCCAACTCCTTCCCATTCCAACCTGAGACACTTCCTATAGCATGAGAAGGGATATCCAACTCCTTCCCAATCCAATCCTGAGACCCTTCCGATAGCAGAGATGTGATATCTCAATGCTTATACCAAACCTGAGACCCTTCCTATGGCATGAGATGTGATATCCAACTCCTTGCCATTCAAATCCTGAGACCCTTCCTATAGCATGAGAAGGGATATCCAACTCCTTCCCAATCCAATCCTGAGACCCTTCCGATAGCAGAGACGTGATATCTCAATGCTTCTACCAAACCTGAGACCCTTCCTTTAGCATGAGATGTGATCTCCAAATCCTTCACATTCCAATCCTGAGACCCTTCCTATAGCATGAGATGTGATATCTCAATGCTTCTAATACCAAACCTGAGATCCTTCCTATAACATGAGATGTGATATCCAATTCCTTCCCATTCCAAACCTGAGACCCTTCCTATTGGATGAGATGTGATATCCAACTCCTTCCCATTCCAACCCTGAGACCCTTCCTATAGCATGAGATGTGATGTCTCAATGCTTCTAATTGCAAACCTGAGATCCTTCCTATAACATGAGATGTGATATCCAACTCCTTCCATTCCAATCCTGAGACCTGTCCTATAGCATGAGATGTGATATCTCAATGCTTATACCAAACCTGAGACACTTCCTATAGCATGAGATGTGATATCCAACTACTTCCCATTCCAATCCTGAGACCCTTCCTATAGCATGAGATGTGATATCTCAATGCTTCTAATACCAAACCTGAGATCCTTCCTCTAACATGAAATGTGATATCCAACTCCTTCCCTTTCCAAACCTAAGAGCCTATCTATAGCATGAGATGTGATATCCAAGTCCTTCCCATTCCAACCCTTAGACCCTTCCTACAGCATGCAATATGATATCTCAATGATTCTAATAACAAACCTGAGACCCGTCCTATAACATGAGATGGGATATCCAACTCCTTCCCATTCCAATCCTGAGACACTTCCGATAGCAGAGATGTGATATCTCAATGCTTATACCAAACCTGAGACCCTTCCTATAACATGAGATGTGATATCCAAATCCTTCCCGTTCCAAACCTGAGACCCTTCCTTTAGCATGAGATGTGATATCCAGCTCCTTCCCATTCCAATCCTGAGACACTTCCGATAGCATGAGATGTGATATCTCAATGCTTCTAATATCAAAACTGAGACCCTCCCTATAGCATGATATGTGATATCTAAGTCCTTCCCATTCCAATCCTGAGACCCTTCCTATAGCATGAGATATGATATCTCAATACTTCTAATACCAAACGTGAGATCCTTCCGATAACATGAGATGTGATATCCAAATCCTTCCCCTTCCAAACCTGAGACCCTCCCTTTAGCATGAGATGTGATATCCAACTCCTTCCCATTCCAATCCTGAGACCCTTCTGATAGCATGAGATGTGATATCTCAATGCTTCTAATACCAAACCTGAGATCCTTCCGATAGCATGAGATGTGATATCTCAATGGTTCTAATACCAAACCTGAGATCCTTCCTATAACATGAGATGTGATATCCAAATCCTTCCCCTTCCAAACCTGAGACCCTCCCTTTAGCATGAGATGTGATATCCAACTCCTTCCCATTCCAATCCTGAGACCCTTCCTATAGCATGAGATGTGATATCTCAATGCTTCTAATACCAAACCTGAGATCCTTCCTCTAACATGAAATGTGATATCCAACTCCTTCCCTTTCCAAACCTAAGAGCCTATCTATAGCATGAGATGTGATATCCAAGTCCTTCCCATTCCAACCCTTAGACCCTTCCTACAGCATGCAATATGATATCTCAATGATTCTAATAACAAACCTGAGACCCGTCCTATAACATGAGATGGGATATCCAACTCCTTCCCATTCCAATCCTGAGACACTTCCGATAGCAGAGATGTGATATCTCAATGCTTATACCAAACCTGAGACCCTTCCTATAACATGAGATGTGATATCCAAATCCTTCCCGTTCCAAACCTGAGACCCTTCCTTTAGCATGAGATGTGATATCCAGCTCCTTCCCATTCCAATCCTGAGACACTTCCGACAGCATGAGATGTGATATCTCAATGCTTATAATATCAAAACTGAGACCCTCCCTATAGCATGATATGTGATATCTAAGTCCTTCCCATTCCAATCCTGAGACCCTTCCTATAGCATGAGATATGATATCTCAATACTTCTAATACCAAACGTGAGATCCTTCCGATAACATGAGATGTGATATCCAAATCCTTCCCCTTCCAAACCTGAGACCCTCCCTTTAGCATGAGATGTGATATCCAACTCCTTCCCATTCCAATCCTGAGACCCTTCTGATAGCATGAGATATGATATCTCAATGCTTCTAATACCAAACCTGAGATCCTTCTGATAGCATGAGATGTGATATCTCAATGCCTCTAATACCAAACCTGAGATCCTACCTCTAACATGAAATGTGATATCCAACTCTTTCCCCTTCCAAACCTGAGAGCCTTCCTATAGCATGAGATGTGATATCCAAGTCCTTCCCATTCCAATCCTGAGACCCTTCCTATAGCTTGAGATGTGATATCCAACTCCTTCCCATTCCAATTCTGAGACCCTTCCTATACTCTGAGACTTGATATCTCAATGCTTCTAATACCAAACCTGAGACCCGTAATATAACATGAGATGTGATATCCAAATCCTTCCCCTTCCAAACCTTAGACCCTTCCTTTATCATGAGATGTGATATCCAACTCCTTCCCATTCCAATCCTGAGACCCTTCCGATATCATGAGATGTGATATCTCAAAGCTTCTAATATCAAACTTGAGACCCTCCCTATAGCATGAGATGTGATATCCAAGTCCTTCCCATTCCAATCCTGAGACCCTTCCTATAGCATGAGATGTGATATCTCAATGCTTCTAATACCAAACCTGAGACCCTTCCTATGACATGAGATGGGAATATCCAACTCCTTCCCATTCCAATCCTGAGACCCTTCCGATAGCAGAGATGTGATATCTCAATGCTTATACCAAACCTGAGACCCTTCCTATGGCATGAGATGTGATATCCAACTCCTTGCCATTCAAATCCTGAGACCCTTCCTATAGCATGAGAAGGGATATCCAACTCCTTCCCAATCCAATCCTGAGACCCGTCCTATAGCATGAGATGTGATATCTCAATGCTTATACCAAACCTGAGACACTTCCTATAGCATGAGATGTGATATCCAACTACTTCCCATTCCAATCCTGAGACCCTTCCTATAGCATGAGATGTGATATCTCAATGCTTCTAATACCAAACCTGAGATCCTTCCTCTAACATGAAATGTGATATCCAACTCCTTCCCTTTCCAAACCTAAGAGCCTATCTATAGCATGAGATGTGATATCCAAGTCCTTCCCATTCCAACCCTTAGACCCTTCCTACAGCATGCAATATGATATCTCAATGATTCTAATAACAAACCTGAGACCCGTCCTATAACATGAGATGGGATATCCAACTCCTTCCCATTCCAATCCTGAGACACTTCCGATAGCAGAGATGTGATATCTCAATGCTTATACCAAACCTGAGACCCTTCCTATAACATGAGATGTGATATCCAAATCCTTCCCGTTCCAAACCTGAGACCCTTCCTTTAGCATGAGATGTGATATCCAGCTCCTTCCCATTCCAATCCTGAGACACTTCCGATAGCATGAGATGTGATATCTCAATGCTTCTAATATCAAAACTGAGACCCTCCCTATAGCATGATATGTGATATCTAAGTCCTTCCCATTCCAATCCTGAGACCCTTCCTATAGCATGAGATATGATATCTCAATACTTCTAATACCAAACGTGAGATCCTTCCGATAACATGAGATGTGATATCCAAATCCTTCCCCTTCCAAACCTGAGACCCTCCCTTTAGCATGAGATGTGATATCCAGCTCCTTCCCATTCCAATCCTGAGACCCTTCTGATAGCATGAGATGTGATATCTCAATGCTTCTAATACCAAACCTGAGATCCTTCCGATAGCATGAGATGTGATATCTCAATGGTTCTAATACCAAACCTGAGATCCTTCCTATAACATGAGATGTGATATCCAAATCCTTCCCCTTCCAAACCTGAGACCCTCCCTTTAGCATGAGATGTGATATCCAACTCCTTCCCATTCCAATCCTGAGACCCTTCCTATAGCATGAGATGTGATATCTCAATGCTTCTAATACCAAACCTGAGATCCTTCCTCTAACATGAAATGTGATATCCAACTCCTTCCCTTTCCAAACCTAAGAGCCTATCTATAGCATGAGATGTGATATCCAAGTCCTTCCCATTCCAACCCTTAGACCCTTCCTACAGCATGCAATATGATATCTCAATGATTCTAATAACAAACCTGAGACCCGTCCTATAACATGAGATGGGATATCCAACTCCTTCCCATTCCAATCCTGAGACACTTCCGATAGCAGAGATGTGATATCTCAATGCTTATACCAAACCTGAGACCCTTCCTATAACATGAGATGTGATATCCAAATCCTTCCCGTTCCAAACCTGAGACCCTTCCTTTAGCATGAGATGTGATATCCAGCTCCTTCCCATTCCAATCCTGAGACACTTCCGACAGCATGAGATGTGATATCTCAATGCTTCTAATATCAAAACTGAGACCCTCCCTATAGCATGATATGTGATATCTAAGTCCTTCCCATTCCAATCCTGAGACCCTTTCTATAGCATGAGATATGATATCTCAATACTTCTAATACCAAACGTGAGATCCTTCCGATAACATGAGATGTGATATCCAAATCCTTCCCCTTCCAAACCTGAGACCCTCCCTTTAGCATGAGATGTGATATCCAACTCCTTCCCATTCCAATCCTGAGACCCTTCTGATAGCATGAGATATGATATCTCAATGCTTCTAATACCAAACCTGAGATCCTTCCGATAGCATGAGATGTGATATCTCAATGCCTCTAATACCAAACCTGAGATCCTACCTCTAACATGAAATGTGATATCCAACTCTTTCCCCTTCCAAACCTGAGAGCCTTCCTATAGCATGAGATGTGATATCCAAGTCCTTCCCATTCCAATCCTGAGACCCTTCCTATAGCTTGAGATTTGATATCCAACTCCTTCCCATTCCAATTCTGAGACCCTTCCTATACTCTGAGACTTGATATCTCAATGCTTCTAATACCAAACCTGAGACCCGTAATATAACATGAGATGTGATATCCAAATCCTTCCCCTTCCAAACCTTAGACCCTTCCTTTATCATGAGATGTGATATCCAACTCCTTCCCATTCCAATCCTGAGACCCTTCCGATATCATGAGATGTGATATCTCAAAGCTTCTAATATCAAACTTGAGACCCTCCCTATAGCATGAGATGTGATATCCAAGTCCTTCCCATTCCAATCCTGAGACCCTTCCTATAGCATGAGATGTGATATCTCAATGCTTCTAATACCAAACCTGAGACCCTTCCTATGACATGAGATGGGAATATCCAACTCCTTCCCATTCCAATCCTGAGACCCTTCCGATAGCAGAGATGTGATATCTCAATGCTTATACCAAACCTGAGACCCTTCCTATGGCATGAGATGTGATATCCAACTCCTTGCCATTCAAATCCTGAGACCCTTCCTATAGCATGAGAAGGGATATCCAACTCCTTCCCAATCCAATCCTGAGACCCGTCCTATAGCATGAGATGTGATATCTCAATGCTTATACCAAACCTGAGACACTTCCTATAGCATGAGATGTGATATCCAACTACTTCCCATTCCAATCCTGAGACCCTTCCTATAGCATGAGATGTGATATCTCAATGCTTCTAATACCAAACCTGAGATCCTTCCTCTAACATGAAATGTGATATCCAACTCCTTCCCTTTCCAAACCTAAGAGCCTATCTATAGCATGAGATGTGATATCCAAGTCCTTCCCATTCCAACCCTTAGACCCTTCCTACAGCATGCAATATGATATCTCAATGATTCTAATAACAAACCTGAGACCCGTCCTATAACATGAGATGGGATATCCAACTCCTTCCCATTCCAATCCTGAGACACTTCCGATAGCAGAGATGTGATATCTCAATGCTTATACCAAACCTGAGACCCTTCCTATAACATGAGATGTGATATCCAAATCCTTCCCGTTCCAAACCTGAGACCCTTCCTTTAGCATGAGATGTGATATCCAGCTCCTTCCCATTCCAATCCTGAGACACTTCCGATAGCATGAGATGTGATATCTCAATGCTTCTAATATCAAAACTGAGACCCTCCCTATAGCATGATATGTGATATCTAAGTCCTTCCCATTCCAATCCTGAGACCCTTCCTATAGCATGAGATATGATATCTCAATACTTCTAATACCAAACGTGAGATCCTTCCGATAACATGAGATGTGATATCCAAATCCTTCCCCTTCCAAACCTGAGACCCTCCCTTTAGCATGAGATGTGATATCCAACTCCTTCCCATTCCAATCCTGAGACCCTTCTGATAGCATGAGATGTGATATCTCAATGCTTCTAATACCAAACCTGAGATCCTTCCGATAGCATGAGATGTGATATCTCAATGGTTCTAATACCAAACCTGAGATCCTTCCTATAACATGAGATGTGATATCCAAATCCTTCCCCTTCCAAACCTGAGACCCTCCCTTTAGCATGAGATGTGATATCCAACTCCTTCCCATTCCAATCCTGAGACCCTTCCTATAGCATGAGATGTGATATCTCAATGCTTCTAATACCAAACCTGAGATCCTTCCTCTAACATGAAATGTGATATCCAACTCCTTCCCTTTCCAAACCTAAGAGCCTATCTATAGCATGAGATGTGATATCCAAGTCCTTCCCATTCCAACCCTTAGACCCTTCCTACAGCATGCAATATGATATCTCAATGATTCTAATAACAAACCTGAGACCCGTCCTATAACATGAGATGGGATATCCAACTCCTTCCCATTCCAATCCTGAGACACTTCCGATAGCAGAGATGTGATATCTCAATGCTTATACCAAACCTGAGACCCTTCCTATAACATGAGATGTGATATCCAAATCCTTCCCGTTCCAAACCTGAGACCCTTCCTTTAGCATGAGATGTGATATCCAGCTCCTTCCCATTCCAATCCTGAGACACTTCCGACAGCATGAGATGTGATATCTCAATGCTTATAATATCAAAACTGAGACCCTCCCTATAGCATGATATGTGATATCTAAGTCCTTCCCATTCCAATCCTGAGACCCTTCCTATAGCATGAGATATGATATCTCAATACTTCTAATACCAAACGTGAGATCCTTCCGATAACATGAGATGTGATATCCAAATCCTTCCCCTTCCAAACCTGAGACCCTCCCTTTAGCATGAGATGTGATATCCAACTCCTTCCCATTCCAATCCTGAGACCCTTCTGATAGCATGAGATATGATATCTCAATGCTTCTAATACCAAACCTGAGATCCTTCTGATAGCATGAGATGTGATATCTCAATGCCTCTAATACCAAACCTGAGATCCTACCTCTAACATGAAATGTGATATCCAACTCTTTCCCCTTCCAAACCTGAGAGCCTTCCTATAGCATGAGATGTGATATCCAAGTCCTTCCCATTCCAATCCTGAGACCCTTCCTATAGCTTGAGATGTGATATCCAACTCCTTCCCATTCCAATTCTGAGACCCTTCCTATACTCTGAGACTTGATATCTCAATGCTTCTAATACCAAACCTGAGACCCGTAATATAACATGAGATGTGATATCCAAATCCTTCCCCTTCCAAACCTTAGACCCTTCCTTTATCATGAGATGTGATATCCAACTCCTTCCCATTCCAATCCTGAGACCCTTCCGATATCATGAGATGTGATATCTCAAAGCTTCTAATATCAAACTTGAGACCCTCCCTATAGCATGAGATGTGATATCCAAGTCCTTCCCATTCCAATCCTGAGACCCTTCCTATAGCATGAGATGTGATATCTCAATGCTTCTAATACCAAACCTGAGACCCTTCCTATGACATGAGATGGGAATATCCAACTCCTTCCCATTCCAATCCTGAGACCCTTCCGATAGCAGAGATGTGATATCTCAATGCTTATACCAAACCTGAGACCCTTCCTATGGCATGAGATGTGATATCCAACTCCTTGCCATTCAAATCCTGAGACCCTTCCTATAGCATGAGAAGGGATATCCAACTCCTTCCCAATCCAATCCTGAGACCCGTCCTATAGCATGAGATGTGATATCTCAATGCTTATACCAAACCTGAGACACTTCCTATAGCATGAGATGTGATATCCAACTACTTCCCATTCCAATCCTGAGACCCTTCCTATAGCATGAGATGTGATATCTCAATGCTTCTAATACCAAACCTGAGATCCTTCCTCTAACATGAAATGTGATATCCAACTCCTTCCCTTTCCAAACCTAAGAGCCTATCTATAGCATGAGATGTGATATCCAAGTCCTTCCCATTCCAACCCTTAGACCCTTCCTACAGCATGCAATATGATATCTCAATGATTCTAATAACAAACCTGAGACCCGTCCTATAACATGAGATGGGATATCCAACTCCTTCCCATTCCAATCCTGAGACACTTCCGATAGCAGAGATGTGATATCTCAATGCTTATACCAAACCTGAGACCCTTCCTATAACATGAGATGTGATATCCAAATCCTTCCCGTTCCAAACCTGAGACCCTTCCTTTAGCATGAGATGTGATATCCAGCTCCTTCCCATTCCAATCCTGAGACACTTCCGATAGCATGAGATGTGATATCTCAATGCTTCTAATATCAAAACTGAGACCCTCCCTATAGCATGATATGTGATATCTAAGTCCTTCCCATTCCAATCCTGAGACCCTTCCTATAGCATGAGATATGATATCTCAATACTTCTAATACCAAACGTGAGATCCTTCCGATAACATGAGATGTGATATCCAAATCCTTCCCCTTCCAAACCTGAGACCCTCCCTTTAGCATGAGATGTGATATCCAACTCCTTCCCATTCCAATCCTGAGACCCTTCTGATAGCATGAGATGTGATATCTCAATGCTTCTAATACCAAACCTGAGATCCTTCCGATAGCATGAGATGTGATATCTCAATGGTTCTAATACCAAACCTGAGATCCTTCCTATAACATGAGATGTGATATCCAAATCCTTCCCCTTCCAAACCTGAGACCCTCCCTTTAGCATGAGATGTGATATCCAACTCCTTCCCATTCCAATCCTGAGACCCTTCCTATAGCATGAGATGTGATATCTCAATGCTTCTAATACCAAACCTGAGATCCTTCCTCTAACATGAAATGTGATATCCAACTCCTTCCCTTTCCAAACCTAAGAGCCTATCTATAGCATGAGATGTGATATCCAAGTCCTTCCCATTCCAACCCTTAGACCCTTCCTACAGCATGCAATATGATATCTCAATGATTCTAATAACAAACCTGAGACCCGTCCTATAACATGAGATGGGATATCCAACTCCTTCCCATTCCAATCCTGAGACACTTCCGATAGCAGAGATGTGATATCTCAATGCTTATACCAAACCTGAGACCCTTCCTATAACATGAGATGTGATATCCAAATCCTTCCCGTTCCAAACCTGAGACCCTTCCTTTAGCATGAGATGTGATATCCAGCTCCTTCCCATTCCAATCCTGAGACACTTCCGACAGCATGAGATGTGATATCTCAATGCTTCTAATATCAAAACTGAGACCCTCCCTATAGCATGATATGTGATATCTAAGTCCTTCCCATTCCAATCCTGAGACCCTTTCTATAGCATGAGATATGATATCTCAATACTTCTAATACCAAACGTGAGATCCTTCCGATAACATGAGATGTGATATCCAAATCCTTCCCCTTCCAAACCTGAGACCCTCCCTTTAGCATGAGATGTGATATCCAACTCCTTCCCATTCCAATCCTGAGACCCTTCTGATAGCATGAGATATGATATCTCAATGCTTCTAATACCAAACCTGAGATCCTTCCGATAGCATGAGATGTGATATCTCAATGCCTCTAATACCAAACCTGAGATCCTACCTCTAACATGAAATGTGATATCCAACTCTTTCCCCTTCCAAACCTGAGAGCCTTCCTATAGCATGAGATGTGATATCCAAGTCCTTCCCATTCCAATCCTGAGACCCTTCCTATAGCTTGAGATTTGATATCCAACTCCTTCCCATTCCAATTCTGAGACCCTTCCTATACTCTGAGACTTGATATCTCAATGCTTCTAATACCAAACCTGAGACCCGTAATATAACATGAGATGTGATATCCAAATCCTTCCCCTTCCAAACCTTAGACCCTTCCTTTATCATGAGATGTGATATCCAACTCCTTCCCATTCCAATCCTGAGACCCTTCCGATATCATGAGATGTGATATCTCAAAGCTTCTAATATCAAACTTGAGACCCTCCCTATAGCATGAGATGTGATATCCAAGTCCTTCCCATTCCAATCCTGAGAACCTTCCTATAGCATGAGATGTGATATCTCAATGCTTCTAATACCAAACCTGAGACCCTTCCTATGACATGAGATGGGAATATCCAACTCCTTCCCATTCCAATCCTGAGACCCTTCCGATAGCAGAGATGTGATATCTCAATGCTTATACCAAACCTGAGACCCTTCCTATGGCATGAGATGTGATATCCAACTCCTTGCCATTCAAATCCTGAGACCCTTCCTATAGCATGAGAAGGGATATCCAACTCCTTCCCAATCCAATCCTGAGACCCGTCCTATAGCATGAGATGTGATATCTCAATGCTTATACCAAACCTGAGACACTTCCTATAGCATGAGATGTGATATCCAACTACTTCCCATTCCAATACTGAGACCCTTCCTATAGCATGAGATGTGATATCTCAATGCTTCTAATACCAAACCTGAGATCCTTCCTCTAACATGAAATGTGATATCCAACTCCTTCCCTTTCCAAACCTAAGAGCCTATCTATAGCATGAGATGTGATATCCAAGTCCTTCCCATTCCAACCCTTAGACCCTTCCTACAGCATGCAATATGATATCTCAATGATTCTAATACCAAACCTGAGACCCGTCCTATAACATGAGATGGGATATCCAACTCCTTCCCATTCCAATCCTGAGACACTTCCGATAGCAGAGATGTGATATCTCAATGCTTATACCAAACCTGAGACCCTTCCTATAACATGAGATGTGATATCCAAATCCTTCCCGTTCCAAACCTGAGACCCTTCCTTTAGCATGAGATGTGATATCCAGCTCCTTCCCATTCCAATCCTGAGACACTTCCGATAGCATGAGATGTGATATCTCAATGCTTCTAATATCAAAACTGAGACCCTCCCTATAGCATGATATGTGATATCTAAGTCCTTCCCATTCCAATCCTGAGACCCTTCCTATAGCATGAGATATGATATCTCAATACTTCTAATACCAAACGTGAGATCCTTCCGATAACATGAGATGTGATATCCAAATCCTTCCCCTTCCAAACCTGAGACCCTCCCTTTAGCATGAGATGTGATATCCAACTCCTTCCCATTCCAATCCTGAGACCCTTCTGATAGCATGAGATGTGATATCTCAATGCTTCTAATACCAAACCTGAGATCCTTCCGATAGCATGAGATGTGATATCTCAATGGTTCTAATACCAAACCTGAGATCCTTCCTATAACATGAGATGTGATATCCAAATCCTTCCCCTTCCAAACCTGAGACCCTCCCTTTAGCATGAGATGTGATATCCAACTCCTTCCCATTCCAATCCTGAGACCCTTCCTATAGCATGAGATGTGATATCTCAATGCTTCTAATACCAAACCTGAGATCCTTCCTCTAACATGAAATGTGATATCCAACTCCTTCCCTTTCCAAACCTAAGAGCCTATCTATAGCATGAGATGTGATATCCAAGTCCTTCCCATTCCAACCCTTAGACCCTTCCTACAGCATGCAATATGATATCTCAATGATTCTAATAACAAACCTGAGACCCGTCCTATAACATGAGATGGGATATCCAACTCCTTCCCATTCCAATCCTGAGACACTTCCGATAGCAGAGATGTGATATCTCAATGCTTATACCAAACCTGAGACCCTTCCTATAACATGAGATGTGATATCCAAATCCTTCCCGTTCCAAACCTGAGACCCTTCCTTTAGCATGAGATGTGATATCCAGCTCCTTCCCATTCCAATCCTGAGACACTTCCGATAGCATGAGATGTGATATCTCAATGCTTCTAATATCAAAACTGAGACCCTCCCTATAGCATGATATGTGATATCTAAGTCCTTCCCATTCCAATCCTGAGACCCTTCCTATAGCATGAGATATGATATCTCAATACTTCTAATACCAAACGTGAGATCCTTCCGATAACATGAGATGTGATATCCAAATCCTTCCCCTTCCAAACCTGAGACCCTCCCTTTAGCATGAGATGTGATATCCAACTCCTTCCCATTCCAATCCTGAGACCCTTCTGATAGCATGAGATGTGATATCTCAATGCTTCTAATACCAAACCTGAGATCCTTCCGATAGCATGAGATGTGATATCTCAATGGTTCTAATACCAAACCTGAGATCCTTCCTATAACATGAGATGTGATATCCAAATCCTTCCCCTTCCAAACCTGAGACCCTCCCTTTAGCATGAGATGTGATATCCAACTCCTTCCCATTCCATTCCTGAGACCCTTCTGATAGCATGAGATGTGATATCTCAATGCCTCTAATACCAAACCTGAGATCCTACCTCTAACATGAAATGTGATATCCAACTCTTTCCCCTTCCAAACCTGAGAGCCTTCCTATAGCATGAGATGTGATATCCAAGTCCTTCCCATTCCAATCCTGAGACCCTTCCTATAGCTTGAGATGTGATATCCAACTCCTTCCCATTCCAATTCTGAGACCCTTCCTATACTCTGAGACTTGATATCTCAATGCTTCTAATACCAAACCTGAGACCCGTAATATAACATGAGATGTGATATCCAAATCCTTCCCCTTCCAAACCTTAGACCCTTCCTTTATCATGAGATGTGATATCCAACTCCTTCCCATTCCAATCCTGAGACCCTTCCGATATCATGAGATGTGATATCTCAAAGCTTCTAATATCAAACTTGAGACCCTCCCTATAGCATGAGATGTGATATCCAAATCCTTCCCATTCCAATCCTGAGACCCTTCCTATAGCATGAGATGTGATATATCAATGCTTCTAATACCAAACCTGAGACCCTTCCTATAACATGAGATGGGAATATCCAACTCCTTCCCATTCCAATCCTGAGACCCTTCCGATAGCAGAGATATGATATCTCAATGCTTATACCAAACCTGAGACCCTTCCTATGGCATGAGATGTGATATCCAACTCCTTGCCATTCAAATCCTGAGACCCTTCCTATAGCATGAGAAGGGATATCCAACTCCTTCCCAATCCAATCCTGAGACCCCTCCGATAGCAGAGACGTGATATCTCAATGCTTCTACCAATCCTGAGACCCTTCCTTTAGCATGAGATGTGATATCCAAATCCTTCACATTCCAATCCTGAGACCCTTCCTATAGCATGAGATGTGATATCTCAATGCTTCTAATACCAAACCTGAGATCCTTCCTATAACATGAGATGTGATATCCAATTCCTTCCCATTCCAAACCTGAGACCCTTCCTATTGGATGAGATGTGATATCCAACTCCTTCCCATTCCAACCCTGAGACCCTTCCTATAGCATGAGATGTGATGTCTCAATGCTTCTAATACCAAACCTGAGATCCTTCCTATAACATGAGATGTGATATCCAACTCCTTCCATTCCAATCCTGAGACCCGTCCTATAGCATGAGATGTGATATCTCAATGCTTATACAAAACCTGAGACCCTTCCTATAGCATGAGATGTGATATCCAACTACTTCCCATTCCAATCCTGAGACCCTTCCTATAGCATGAGATGTGATATCTCAATGCTTCTAATACCAAACCTGAGATCCTTCCTCTAACATGAAATGTGATATCCAACTCCTTCCCTTTCCAAACCTAAGAGCCTATCTATAGCATGAGATGTGATATCCAAGTCCTTCCCGTTCCAATCCTTAGACCCTTCCTACAGCATGCAATATGATACCTCAATGATTCTAATAACAAACCTGAGACCTGTCCTATAGCATGAGATATGATATCCAAGTCCTTCCCATTCCAATCCTGAGACCCTTCCTATAACATGAAATGTGATATCCAACTCCTTCCCATTCCAACCTGAGACCCTTCCTATAGCATGAGATGGGATATCCAACTTCTTCCAAATCCAATACTGATACCCTTCCGATAGCATGAGATGTGATATCCCAATGCTTCTACCAAACCTGAGACCCATACTATGGCATGAGATGTGATATCAAACTCCTTCCCATTCCAATCCTGAGACCCTTCCTATAGCTTGAGGTGTGATATCCAACTCCTTCCCATTGCAATTCTGAGACCCTTCTTATACCATGAGACTTGATATCTCAATGCTTCTAATACCAAACCTGAGACCCGTCCTATAACATGAGATGTGATATCCAAATCCTTCCCCTTCCAAACCTTAGACCCTTCCTTTATCATGAGATGTGGTATCCAACTCCTTCCCATTCCAATCCTGAGACCCTTCCGATATCATGAGATTTGTTATCTCAATGCTTCTAATATCAAACTTGAGACCCTCCCTATAGCATGAGATGTGACATCCAAGTCCTTCCCATTCCAATCCTGAGACCCTTCCTATAGCATGAGATGTGATATCTCTTTGCTTCTAATACCAAACCTGAGACCCTTCCTATAACATGAGATGGGATATCCAACTCCTTCCCATTCCAATCCTGAGACCCTTCCGATAGCAGAGATGTGATATCTCAATGCTTATACCAAACATGAGACCCTTCCTATGGCCTGAGATGTCATATACAACTCCTTCCCATTCCAATCCTGAGACCCTTCCTTTAGCATGAGATGTGATATCTCAATGCTTATACCAAATCTGAGACCCTTCCTATAGCATGAGATGTGATATACAAATCCTTCCCATTCCAATCCTGAGACCCTTCCTATAGCATGAGATGTGATATCTCAATGCTTATATCAAACCTGAGAGCCTACCTATAGCATGAGATGTGATATCCAATTCCTTCCCATTCCAAACCTGAGACCCTTCCTATTGGATGAGATGTGATATCCAACTCCTTCCCATTCCAACCCTGAGACCCTTCCTATAGCATGAGATGTGATGTCTCAATGCTTCTAATACCAAACCTGAGATCCTTCCTATAACATGAGATGTGATATCCAACTCCTCCCATTCCAATCCTGAGACCCGTCCTATAGCATGAGATGTGATATCTCAATGCTTATACCAAACCTGAGACCCTTCCTATAGCATGAGATGTGATATCCAACTACTTCCCATTCCAATCCTGAGACCCTTCCTATAGCATGAGATGTGATATCTCAATGCTTCTAATACCAAACCTGAGATCCTTCCTCTAACATGAAATGTGATATCCAACTCCTTCCCTTTCCAAACCTTAGACCCTTCCTACAGCATGCAATATGATATCTCAATGATTCTAATAACAAACCTGAGACCCGTCCTATAGCATGAGATATGATATCCAAGTCCTTCCCATTCCAATCCTGAGACCCTTCCTATAACATGAAATGTGATATCCAACTCCTTCCCATTCCAACCTGAGACCCTTCCTATAGCATGAGATGGGATATCCAACTTCTTCCAAATCCAATACTGATACCCTTCCGATAGCATGAGATGTGATGTCCCAATGCTTCTAATACCAAACCTGAGACCCGTCCTATAACATGAGATGTGATATCCAAATCCTTCCCCTTCCAAACCTTAGACCCTTCCTTTATCATGAGATGTGGTATCCAACTCCTTCCCATTCCAATCCTGAGACCCTTCCGATATCATGAGATTTGTTATCTCAATGCTTCTAATATCAAACTTGAGACCCTCCCTATAGCATGAGATGTGACATCCAAGTCCTTCCCATTCCAATCCTGAGACCCTTCCTATAGCATGAGATGTGATATCTCTATACTTCTAATACCAAACCTGAGACCCTTCCTATAACATGAGATGGGATATCCAACTCCTTCCCATTCCAATCCTGAGACCCTTCCGATAGCAGAGATGTGATATCTCAATGCTTATACCAAACCTGAGACCCTTCCTATGGCCTGAGATGTCATATACAACTCCTTCCCATTCCAATCCTGAGACCCTTCCTTTAGCATGAGATGTGATATCTCAATGCTTATACCAAATCTGAGATCCTTCCTATAGCATGATATGTGATATCCAAATCCTTCCCATTCCAATCCTGAGACCCTTCCTATTGCATGAGATGTGATATCTCAATGCTTATACCAAACCTGAGAGCCTACAATCCTGAGACCCTTCCTTTAGCATGAAATGTGATATCTCAATGCTTATACCAAATCTGAGACCCTTCCTATAGCATGAGATGTGATATCCAAGTCCATCCCATTCCAATCCTTAGACCCTTCCTACAGCATGCAATGTGATATCTCAATGATTCTAATACCAAACCAGAGACTCCTATAACATGAGATGGGATATCCAACTCCTTCCCATTCCAATCCTGAGCCGCTTCCGATAGCAGAGATGTGATATCTCAATGCTTATACCAAACCTGAGACCCTTCCTATAACATGAGATGTGATATCCAACTCCTTCCCGTTCCAAACCTGAGACACTAACTATAGCATATGTGATATCCAAATCCTTCCCATTCCAAACATGAGACCCTTCCTATAGCAAGAAAGTAATATCCAACTCCTACCCATTCCAATCCTGAGACCCTTCCTATAGCAAGAGATGTGATATCCAAATCCTTCCCATTCCAATCCTGAGACCCTTCCTATAACATGAGATGTGATATCCAACTCCTTCCCATTCCAACCTGAGACACTTCCTATAGCATGAGAAGGGATATCCAACTCCTTCCCAATCCAATCCTGAGACCCTTCCGATAGCAGAGATGTGATATCTCAATGCTTATACCAAACCTGAGACCCTTCCTATGGCATGAGATGTGATATCCAACTCCTTGCCATTCAAATCCTGAGACCCTTCCTATAGCATGAGATGTGATATCTCTATGCTTCTAATACCAAACCTGAGACCCTTCCTATAACATGAGATGGGATATCCAACTCCTTCCCAATCCAATCCTGAGACCCTTCCGATAGCAGAGATGTGATATCTCAATGCTTATACCAAACCTGAGAACCTTCCTATGGCCTGAGATGTCATATACAACTCCTTCCCATTCCAATCCTGCGACCCTTCCTTTAGCATGAGATGTGATATCTCAATGCTTATACCAAATCTGAGACCCTTCCTATAGCATGAGATGTGATATCCAATTCCTTCCCATTCCAATCCTGAGACCCTTCCTATAGCATGAGATGTGATATCTCAATGCTTATACCAAACCTGAGAGCCTACCTATAGCATGAGATGTGATATCCAAGGACATCCCATTCCAATCCTTAGACCCTTCCTACAGCATGCGATGTGATATCTCAATGATTCTAATACCAAACCAGAGACTCTTCCTATAACATGAGATGGGATATCCAACTCCTTCCCATTCCAATCCTGAGCCGCTTCTGATAGCAGAGATGTGATATCTCAATGCTTATACCAAACCTGAGACCCTTCCTATAACATGAGATGTGATATCCAACTCCTTCCGGTTCCAAACCTGAGACACTAACTATAGCATATGTGATATCCAACTCCTTCCCATTCCAAACATGAGACCCTTCCTATAGCAAGAAAGTAATATCCAACTCCTACCCATTCCAATCCTGAGACCCTTCCTATAGCAAGAGATGTGATATCCAAATCCTTCCCATTCCAATCCTGAGACCCTTCCTATAAATTGAGATGTGATATCCAACTCCTTCCCATTCCAACCTGAGACACTTCCTATAGCATGAGAAGGGATATCCAACTCCTTCCCAATCCAATCCTGAGACCCTTCCGATAGCAGAGATGTGATATCTCAATGCTTATACCAAACCTGAGACCCTTACTATGGCATGAGATGTGATATCCAACTCCTTGCCATTCACATCCTGAGACCCTTCCTATAGCATGAGATGTGATATCTCAATGCTTATACCAAACCTGAGACCCTTCCTATAACATGAGATGGGATATCCAACTCCTTCCCATTCCAATCCTGAGACCCTTCCGATAGCAGAGATGTGATATCTCAATGCTTATACCAAACCTGAGAACCTTCCTATGGCCTGAGATGTCGTATACAACTCCTTCCCATTCCAATCCTGAGACCCTTCCTTTAGCATGAGATGTGATATCTCAATGCTTATACCAAATCTGAGACCCTTCCTATAGCATGAGATGTGATATCCAATTCCTTCCCATTCCAATCCTGAGACCCTTCCTATAGCATGAGATGTGATATCTCAATGCTTATACCAAACCACCTGAGAGCCTACCTATAGCATGAGATGTGATATCCAAGTCCATCCCATTCCAATC
The DNA here is from genome assembly GCF_040938575.1 of Ambystoma mexicanum. Taxonomy (NCBI): domain Eukaryota; kingdom Metazoa; phylum Chordata; class Amphibia; order Caudata; family Ambystomatidae; genus Ambystoma; species Ambystoma mexicanum. Next base: position 1,413,218 of record NW_027182459.1, on the reverse strand, counting down.
CTTAGACCCTTCCTACAGCATGCGATGTGATATCTCAATGATTCTAATACCAAACCAGAGACTCTTCCTATAACATGAGATGGGATATCCAACTCCTTCCCATTCCAATCCTGAGCCGCTTCCGATAGCAGAGATGTGATATCTCAATGCTTATACCAAACCTGAGACCCTTCCTATAACATGAGATGTGATATCCAACTCCTTCCCGTTGCAAACCTGAGACACTAACTATAGCATATGTGATATCCAACTCCTTCCCATTCCAAACATGAGACCCCTCCTATAGCAAGAAAGTAATATCCAACTCCTACCCATTCCAATCCTGAGACCCTTCCTATAGCAAGAGATGTGATATCCAAATCCTTCCCATTCCAATCCTGAGACCCTTCCTATAACATGAATGAGATGTGATATCCAACTCCTTCCCATTCCAACCTGAGACACTTCCTATAGCATGAGAAGGGATATCCAACTCCTTCCCAATCCAATCCTGAGACCCTTCCGATAGCAGAGGCGTGATATCTCAATGCTTCTACCAAACCTGAGACCCTTCCTTTAGCATGAGATGTGATATCCAAATCCTTCACATTCCAATCCTGAGACCCTTCCTATAGCATGAGATGTGATATCTCAATGCTTCTAATACCAAACCTGAGATCCTTCCTATAACATGAGATGTGATATCCAATTCCTTCCCATTCCAAACCTGAGGCCCTTCCTATTGGATGAGATGTGATATCCAACTCCTTCCCATTGCAACCCTGAGACCCTTCCTATAGCATGAGATGTGATGTCTCAATGCTTCTAATACCAAACCTGAGATCCTTCCTATAACATGAGATGTGATATCCAACTCCTTCCATTCCAATCCTGAGACCCGTCCTATAGCATGAGATGTGATATCTCAATGCTTATACCAAACCTGAGACCCTTCCTATAGCATGAGATGTGATATCCAATTGCTTCCCATTCCAATCCTGAGACCCTTCCTATAGCATGAGATGTGATATCTCAATGCTTCTAATACCAAACCTGAGATCCTTCCTCTAACATGAAATGTGATATCCAACTCCTTCCCTTTCCAAACCTAAGAGCCTATCTATAGCATGAGATGTGATATCCAAGTCCTTCCCATTCCAACCCTTAGACCCTTCCAACAGCATGCAATATGATATCTCAATGATTCTAATAACAAACCTGAGACCCGTCCTATAACATGAGATGGGATATCCAACTCCTTCCCATTCCAATCCTGAGGCACTTCCGATAGCAGAGATGTGATATCTCAATGCTTATACCAAACCTGAGAACCTTCCTATGTCCTGAGATGTCATATACAACTCCTTCCCATTCCAATCCTGAGACCCTTCCTTTAGCATGAGATGTGATATCTCAATGCTTATACCAAATCTGAGACCCTTCCTATAGCATGATGTGATATCCAATTCCTTCCCATTCCAATCCTGAGACCCTTCCTATAGCATGAGATGTGATATCTCAATGCTTATACCAAACCAGAGACTCTTCCTATAACATTAGATGGGATATCCAACTCCTTCCCATTCCAATCCTGAGCCGCTTCCGATAGCAGAGATGTGATATCTCAATGCTTATACCAAACCTGAGACCCTTCCTATAACATGAGATGTGATATCCAACTCCTTCCCGTTCCAAACCTGAGACACTAACTATAGCATATGTGATATCCAACTCCTTCCCATTCCAAACATGAGACCCTTCCAATAGCAAGAAAGTAATATCCAACTCCTACCCATTCCAATCCTGAGACCCTTCCTATAGCAAGGGATGTGATTTCCAAATCCTTCCCATTCCAAACCTGAGACCCTTCCTATGGCATGAGATGTGATATCCAACTCCTTGCCATTCAAATCCTGAGACTCTTCCTATAGCATGAGAAGGGATATCCAACTCCTTCCCAATCCAATCCTGAGACCCTTCCGATAGCAGAGACGTGATATCTCAATGCTTCTACCAAACCTGAGACCCTTCCTTTAGCATGAGATGTGATATCCAAATCCTTCACATTCCAATCCTGAGACCCTTCCTATAGCATGAGATGTGATATCTCAATGCTTCTAATACCAAACCTGAGATCCTTCCTATAACATGAGATGTGATATCCAATTCCTTCCCATTCCAAACCTGAGACCCTTCCTATTGGATGAGATGTGATATCCAACTCCTTCCCATTCAAATCCTGAGACCCTTCCTATAGCATGAGAAGGGATATCCAACTCCTTCCCAATCCAATCCTGAGACCCGTCCTATAGCATGAGATGTGATATCTCAATGCTTATACCAAACCTGAGACACTTCCTATAGCATGAGATGTGATATCCAACTACTTCCCATTCCAATACTGAGACCCTTCCTATAGCATGAGATGTGATATCTCAATGCTTCTAATACCAAACCTGAGATCCTTCCTCTAACATGAAATGTGATATCCAACTCCTTCCCTTTCCAAACCTAAGAGCCTATCTATAGCATGAGATGTGATATCCAAGTCCTTCCCATTCCTACCCTTAGACCCTTCCTACAGCATGCAATATGATATCTCAATGATTCTAATAACAAACCTGAGACCCGTCCTATAACATGAGATGGGATATCCAACTCCTTCCCATTCCAATCCTGAGACACTTCCGATAGCAGAGATGTGATATCTCAATGCTTATACCAAACCTGAGACCCTTCCTATAACATGAGATGTGATATCCAAATCCTTCCCGTTCCAAACCTGAGACCCTTCCTTTAGCATGAGATGTGATATCCAGCTCCTTCCCATTCCAATCCTGAGACACTTCCGATAGCATGAGATGTGATATCTCAATGCTTCTAATATCAAAACTGAGACCCTCCCTATAGCATGATATTTGATATCTAAGTCCTTCCCATTCCAATCCTGAGACCCTTCCTATAGCATGAGATATGATATCTCAATACTTCTAATACCAAACGTGAGATCCTTCCGATAACATGAGATGTGATATCCAAATCCTTCCCCTTCCAAACCTGAGACCCTCCCTTTAGCATGAGATGTGATATCCAACTCCTTCCCATTCCAATCCTGAGACCCTTCTGATAGCATGAGATGTGATATCTCAATGCTTCTAATACCAAACCTGAGATCCTTCCGATAGCATGAGATGTGATATCTCAATGGTTCTAATACCAAACCTGAGATCCTTCCTATAACATGAGATGTGATATCCAAATCCTTCCCCTTCCAAACCTGAGACCCTCCCTTTAGCATGAGATGTGATATCCAACTCCTTCCCATTCCAATCCTGAGACCCTTCCTATAGCATGAGATGTGATATCTCAATGCTTCTAATACCAAACCTGAGATCCTTCCTCTAACATGAAATGTGATATCCAACTCCTTCCCTTTCCAAACCTAAGAGCCTATCTATAGCATGAGATGTGATATCCAAGTCCTTCCCATTCCAACCCTTAGACCCTTCCTACAGCATGCAATATGATATCTCAATGATTCTAATAACAAACCTGAGACCCGTCCTATAACATGAGATGGGATATCCAACTCCTTCCCATTCCAATCCTGAGACACTTCCGATAGCAGAGATGTGATATCTCAATGCTTATACCAAACCTGAGACCCTTCCTATAACATGAGATGTGATATCCAAATCCTTCCCGTTCCAAACCTGAGACCCTTCCTTTAGCATGAGATGTGATATCCAGCTCCTTCCCATTCCAATCCTGAGACACTTCCGATAGCATGAGATGTGATATCTCAATGCTTCTAATATCAAAACTGAGACCCTCCCTATAGCATGATATGTGATATCTAAGTCCTTCCCATTCCAATCCTGAGACCCTTCCTATAGCATGAGATATGATATCTCAATACTTCTAATACCAAACGTGAGATCCTTCCGATAACATGAGATGTGATATCCAAATCCTTCCCCTTCCAAACCTGAGACCCTCCCTTTAGCATGAGATGTGATATCCAACTCCTTCCCATTCCAATCCTGAGACCCTTCTGATAGCATGAGATGTGATATCTCAATGCTTCTAATACCAAACCTGAGATCCTTCCGATAGCATGAGATGTGATATCTCAATGGTTCTAATACCAAACCTGAGATCCTTCCTATAACATGAGATGTGATATCCAAATCCTTCCCCTTCCAAACCTGAGACCCTCCCTTTAGCATGAGATGTGATATCCAACTCCTTCCCATTCCATTCCTGAGACCCTTCTGATAGCATGAGATGTGATATCTCAATGCCTCTAATACCAAACCTGAGATCCTACCTCTAACATGAAATGTGATATCCAACTCTTTCCCCTTCCAAACCTGAGAGCCTTCCTATAGCATGAGATGTGATATCCAAGTCCTTCCCATTCCAATCCTGAGACCCTTCCTATAGCTTGAGATGTGATATCCAACTCCTTCCCATTCCAATTCTGAGACCCTTCCTATACTCTGAGACTTGATATCTCAATGCTTCTAATACCAAACCTGAGACCCGTAATATAACATGAGATGTGATATCCAAATCCTTCCCCTTCCAAACCTTAGACCCTTCCTTTATCATGAGATGTGATATCCAACTCCTTCCCATTCCAATCCTGAGACCCTTCCGATATCATGAGATGTGATATCTCAAAGCTTCTAATATCAAACTTGAGACCCTCCCTATAGCATGAGATGTGATATCCAAATCCTTCCCATTCCAATCCTGAGACCCTTCCTATAGCATGAGATGTGATATATCAATGCTTCTAATACCAAACCTGAGACCCTTCCTATAACATGAGATGGGAATATCCAACTCCTTCCCATTCCAATCCTGAGACCCTTCCGATAGCAGAGATATGATATCTCAATGCTTATACCAAACCTGAGACCCTTCCTATGGCATGAGATGTGATATCCAACTCCTTGCCATTCAAATCCTGAGACCCTTCCTATAGCATGAGAAGGGATATCCAACTCCTTCCCAATCCAATCCTGAGACCCCTCCGATAGCAGAGACGTGATATCTCAATGCTTCTACCAATCCTGAGACCCTTCCTTTAGCATGAGATGTGATATCCAAATCCTTCACATTCCAATCCTGAGACCCTTCCTATAGCATGAGATGTGATATCTCAATGCTTCTAATACCAAACCTGAGATCCTTCCTATAACATGAGATGTGATATCCAATTCCTTCCCATTCCAAACCTGAGACCCTTCCTATTGGATGAGATGTGATATCCAACTCCTTCCCATTCCAACCCTGAGACCCTTCCTATAGCATGAGATGTGATGTCTCAATGCTTCTAATACCAAACCTGAGATCCTTCCTATAACATGAGATGTGATATCCAACTCCTTCCATTCCAATCCTGAGACCCGTCCTATAGCATGAGATGTGATATCTCAATGCTTATACAAAACCTGAGACCCTTCCTATAGCATGAGATGTGATATCCAACTACTTCCCATTCCAATCCTGAGACCCTTCCTATAGCATGAGATGTGATATCTCAATGCTTCTAATACCAAACCTGAGATCCTTCCTCTAACATGAAATGTGATATCCAACTCCTTCCCTTTCCAAACCTAAGAGCCTATCTATAGCATGAGATGTGATATCCAAGTCCTTCCCGTTCCAATCCTTAGACCCTTCCTACAGCATGCAATATGATACCTCAATGATTCTAATAACAAACCTGAGACCTGTCCTATAGCATGAGATATGATATCCAAGTCCTTCCCATTCCAATCCTGAGACCCTTCCTATAACATGAAATGTGATATCCAACTCCTTCCCATTCCAACCTGAGACCCTTCCTATAGCATGAGATGGGATATCCAACTTCTTCCAAATCCAATACTGATACCCTTCCGATAGCATGAGATGTGATATCCCAATGCTTCTACCAAACCTGAGACCCATACTATGGCATGAGATGTGATATCAAACTCCTTCCCATTCCAATCCTGAGACCCTTCCTATAGCTTGAGGTGTGATATCCAACTCCTTCCCATTGCAATTCTGAGACCCTTCTTATACCATGAGACTTGATATCTCAATGCTTCTAATACCAAACCTGAGACCCGTCCTATAACATGAGATGTGATATCCAAATCCTTCCCCTTCCAAACCTTAGACCCTTCCTTTATCATGAGATGTGGTATCCAACTCCTTCCCATTCCAATCCTGAGACCCTTCCGATATCATGAGATTTGTTATCTCAATGCTTCTAATATCAAACTTGAGACCCTCCCTATAGCATGAGATGTGACATCCAAGTCCTTCCCATTCCAATCCTGAGACCCTTCCTATAGCATGAGATGTGATATCTCTTTGCTTCTAATACCAAACCTGAGACCCTTCCTATAACATGAGATGGGATATCCAACTCCTTCCCATTCCAATCCTGAGACCCTTCCGATAGCAGAGATGTGATATCTCAATGCTTATACCAAACATGAGACCCTTCCTATGGCCTGAGATGTCATATACAACTCCTTCCCATTCCAATCCTGAGACCCTTCCTTTAGCATGAGATGTGATATCTCAATGCTTATACCAAATCTGAGACCCTTCCTATAGCATGAGATGTGATATACAAATCCTTCCCATTCCAATCCTGAGACCCTTCCTATAGCATGAGATGTGATATCTCAATGCTTATATCAAACCTGAGAGCCTACCTATAGCATGAGATGTGATATCCAAGTCCATCCCATTCCAATCCTTAGACCCTTCCTACAGCATGCGATGTGATATCTCAATGATTCTAATACCAAACCAGAGACTCTTACTATAACATGAGATGGGATATCCAACTCCTTCCCATTCCAATCCTGAGCCGCTTCCGATAGCAGAGATGTGATATCTCAATGCTTATACCAAACATGAGACCCTTCCTATAACATGAGATGTGATATCCAACTCCTTCCCGTTCCAAACCTGAGACACTAACTATAGCATATGTGATATCCAACTCCTTCCCATTCCAAACATGAGACCCTTCCTATAGCAAGAAAGTAATATCCAAATCCTTCCCATTCCAATCCTGAGACACTTCCTATAACATGAGATGTGATATCCAACTCCTTCCCATTCAAATCCTGAGACCCTTCCTATAGCATGAGAAGGGATATCCAACTCCTTCCCAATCCAATCCTGAGACCCTTCCGTTAGCAGAGATCTGATATCTCAATGCTTCTACCAAACCTGAGACCCTTCCTTTAGCATGAGATGTGATATCCAAATCCTTCACATTCCAATCCTGAGACCCTTCCTATAGCATGAGATGTGATATCTCAATGCTTCTAATACCAAACCTGAGATCCTTCCTAAAACATGAGATGTGATATCCAATTCCTTCCCATTCCAAACCTGAGACCCTTCCTATTGGATGAGATGCGATATCCAACTCCTTCCCATTCCAAACCTGAGACCCTTCCTATAGCATGAGATGTGATGTCTCAATGCTTCTAATACCAAACCTGAGATCCTTCCTATAACATGAGATGTGATATCCAACTCCTCCCATTCCAATCCTGAGACCCGTCCTATAGCATGAGATGTGATATCTCAATGCTTATACCAAACCTGAGACCCTTCCTATAGCATGAGATGTGATATCCAACTACTTCCCATTCCAATCCTGAGACCCTTCCTATAGCATGAGATGTGATATCTCAATGCTTCTAATACCAAACCTGAGATCCTTCCTCTAACATGAAATGTGATATCCAACTCCTTCCCTTTCCAAACCTTAGACCCTTCCTACAGCATGCAATATGATATCTCAATGATTCTAATAACAAACCTGAGACCCGTCCTATAGCATGAGATATGATATCCAAGTCCTTCCCATTCCAATCCTGAGACCCTTCCTATAACATGAAATGTGATATCCAACTCCTTCCCATTCCAACCTGAGACCCTTCCTATAGCATGAGATGGGATATCCAACTTCTTCCAAATCCAATACTGATACCCTTCCGATAGCATGAGATGTGATGTCCCAATGCTTCTAATACCAAACCTGAGACCCGTCCTATAACATGAGATGTGATATCCAAATCCTTCCCCTTCCAAACCTTAGACCCTTCCTTTATCATGAGATGTGGTATCCAACTCCTTCCCATTCCAATCCTGAGACCCTTCCGATATCATGAGATTTGTTATCTCAATGCTTCTAATATCAAACTTGAGACCCTCCCTATAGCATGAGATGTGACATCCAAGTCCTTCCCATTCCAATCCTGAGACCCTTCCTATAGCATGAGATGTGATATCTCTATACTTCTAATACCAAACCTGAGACCCTTCCTATAACATGAGATGGGATATCCAACTCCTTCCCATTCCAATCCTGAGACCCTTCCGATAGCAGAGATGTGATATCTCAATGCTTATACCAAACCTGAGACCCTTCCTATGGCCTGAGATGTCATATACAACTCCTTCCCATTCCAATCCTGAGACCCTTCCTTTAGCATGAGATGTGATATCTCAATGCTTATACCAAATCTGAGATCCTTCCTATAGCATGATATGTGATATCCAAATCCTTCCCATTCCAATCCTGAGACCCTTCCTATTGCATGAGATGTGATATCTCAATGCTTATACCAAACCTGAGAGCCTACAATCCTGAGACCCTTCCTTTAGCATGAAATGTGATATCTCAATGCTTATACCAAATCTGAGACCCTTCCTATAGCATGAGATGTGATATCCAAGTCCATCCCATTCCAATCCTTAGACCCTTCCTACAGCATGCAATGTGATATCTCAATGATTCTAATACCAAACCAGAGACTCTTACTATAACATGAGATGGGATATCCAACTCCTTCCCATTCCAATCCTGAGCCGCTTCCGATAGCAGAGATGTGATATCTCAATGCTTATACCAAACCTGAGACCCTTCCTATAACATGAGATGTGATATCCAACTCCTTCCCGTTCCAAACCTGAGACACTAACTATAGCATATGTGATATCCAAATCCTTCCCATTCCAAACATGAGACCCTTCCTATAGCAAGAAAGTAATATCCAACTCCTACCCATTCCAATCCTGAGACCCTTCCTATAGCAAGAGATGTGATATCCAAATCCTTCCCATTCCAATCCTGAGACCCTTCCTATAACATGAGATGTGATATCCAACTCCTTCCCATTCCAACCTGAGACACTTCCTATAGCATGAGAAGGGATATCCAACTCCTTCCCAATCCAATCCTGAGACCCTTCCGATAGCAGAGATGTGATATCTCAATGCTTATACCAAACCTGAGACCCTTCCTATGGCATGAGATGTGATATCCAACTCCTTGCCATTCAAATCCTGAGACCCTTCCTATAGCATGAGATGTGATATCTCTATGCTTCTAATACCAAACCTGAGACCCTTCCTATAACATGAGATGGGATATCCAACTCCTTCCCAATCCAATCCTGAGACCCTTCCGATAGCAGAGATGTGATATCTCAATGCTTATACCAAACCTGAGAACCTTCCTATGGCCTGAGATGTCATATACAACTCCTTCCCATTCCAATCCTGCGACCCTTCCTTTAGCATGAGATGTGATATCTCAATGCTTATACCAAATCTGAGACCCTTCCTATAGCATGAGATGTGATATCCAATTCCTTCCCATTCCAATCCTGAGACCCTTCCTATAGCATGAGATGTGATATCTCAATGCTTATACCAAACCTGAGAGCCTACCTATAGCATGAGATGTGATATCCAAGGACATCCCATTCCAATCCTTAGACCCTTCCTACAGCATGCGATGTGATATCTCAATGATTCTAATACCAAACCAGAGACTCTTCCTATAACATGAGATGGGATATCCAACTCCTTCCCATTCCAATCCTGAGCCGCTTCTGATAGCAGAGATGTGATATCTCAATGCTTATACCAAACCTGAGACCCTTCCTATAACATGAGATGTGATATCCAACTCCTTCCGGTTCCAAACCTGAGACACTAACTATAGCATATGTGATATCCAACTCCTTCCCATTCCAAACATGAGACCCTTCCTATAGCAAGAAAGTAATATCCAACTCCTACCCATTCCAATCCTGAGACCCTTCCTATAGCAAGAGATGTGATATCCAAATCCTTCCCATTCCAATCCTGAGACCCTTCCTATAAATTGAGATGTGATATCCAACTCCTTCCCATTCCAACCTGAGACACTTCCTATAGCATGAGAAGGGATATCCAACTCCTTCCCAATCCAATCCTGAGACCCTTCCGATAGCAGAGATGTGATATCTCAATGCTTATACCAAACCTGAGACCCTTACTATGGCATGAGATGTGATATCCAACTCCTTGCCATTCACATCCTGAGACCCTTCCTATAGCATGAGATGTGATATCTCAATGCTTATACCAAACCTGAGACCCTTCCTATAACATGAGATGGGATATCCAACTCCTTCCCATTCCAATCCTGAGACCCTTCCGATAGCAGAGATGTGATATCTCAATGCTTATACCAAACCTGAGAACCTTCCTATGGCCTGAGATGTCGTATACAACTCCTTCCCATTCCAATCCTGAGACCCTTCCTTTAGCATGAGATGTGATATCTCAATGCTTATACCAAATCTGAGACCCTTCCTATAGCATGAGATGTGATATCCAATTCCTTCCCATTCCAATCCTGAGACCCTTCCTATAGCATGAGATGTGATATCTCAATGCTTATACCAAACCACCTGAGAGCCTACCTATAGCATGAGATGTGATATCCAAGTCCATCCCATTCCAATCCTTAGACCCTTCCTACAGCATGCGATGTGATATCTCAATGATTCTAATACCAAACCAGAGACTCTTCCTATAACATGAGATGGGATATCCAACTCCTTCCCATTCCAATCCTGAGCCGCTTCCGATAGCAGAGATGTGATATCTCAATGCTTATACCAAACCTGAGACCCTTCCTATAACATGAGATGTGATATCCAACTCCTTCCCGTTGCAAACCTGAGACACTAACTATAGCATATGTGATATCCAACTCCTTCCCATTCCAAACATGAGACCCCTCCTATAGCAAGAAAGTAATATCCAACTCCTACCCATTCCAATCCTGAGACCCTTCCTATAGCAAGAGATGTGATATCCAAATCCTTCCCATTCCAATCCTGAGACCCTTCCTATAACATGAATGAGATGTGATATCCAACTCCTTCCCATTCCAACCTGAGACACTTCCTATAGCATGAGAAGGGATATCCAACTCCTTCCCAATCCAATCCTGAGACCCTTCCGATAGCAGAGGCGTGATATCTCAATGCTTCTACCAAACCTGAGACCCTTCCTTTAGCATGAGATGTGATATCCAAATCCTTCACATTCCAATCCTGAGACCCTTCCTATAGCATGAGATGTGATATCTCAATGCTTCTAATACCAAACCTGAGATCCTTCCTCTAACATGAAATGTGATATCCAACTCCTTCCCTTTCCAAACCTAAGAGCCTATCTATAGCATGAGATGTGATATCCAAGTCCTTCCCATTCCAACCCTTAGACCCTTCCTACAGCATGCAATATGATATCTCAATGATTCTAATAACAAACCTGAGACCCGTCCTATAACATGAGATGGGATATCCAACTCCTTCCCATTCCAATCCTGAGACACTTCCGATAGCAGAGATGTGATATCTCAATGCTTATACCAAACCTGAGACCCTTCCTATAACATGAGATGTGATATCCAAATCCTTCCCGTTCCAAACCTGAGACCCTTCCTTTAGCATGAGATGTGATATCCAGCTCCTTCCCATTCCAATCCTGAGACACTTCCGATAGCATGAGATGTGATATCTCAATGCTTCTAATATCAAAACTGAGACCCTCCCTATAGCATGATATTTGATATCTAAGTCCTTCCCATTCCAATCCTGAGACCCTTCCTATAGCATGAGATATGATATCTCAATACTTCTAATACCAAACGTGAGATCCTTCCGATAACATGAGATGTGATATCCAAATCCTTCCCCTTCCAAACCTGAGACCCTCCCTTTAGCATGAGATGTGATATCCAACTCCTTCCCATTCCAATCCTGAGACCCTTCTGATAGCATGAGATGTGATATCTCAATGCTTCTAATACCAAACCTGAGATCCTTCCGATAGCATGAGATGTGATATCTCAATGGTTCTAATACCAAACCTGAGATCCTTCCTATAACATGAGATGTGATATCCAAATCCTTCCCCTTCCAAACCTGAGACCCTCCCTTTAGCATGAGATGTGATATCCAACTCCTTCCCATTCCAATCCTGAGACCCTTCCTATAGCATGAGATGTGATATCTCAATGCTTCTAATACCAAACCTGAGATCCTTCCTCTAACATGAAATGTGATATCCAACTCCTTCCCTTTCCAAACCTAAGAGCCTATCTATAGCATGAGATGTGATATCCAAGTCCTTCCCATTCCAACCCTTAGACCCTTCCTACAGCATGCAATATGATATCTCAATGATTCTAATAACAAACCTGAGACCCGTCCTATAACATGAGATGGGATATCCAACTCCTTCCCATTCCAATCCTGAGACACTTCCGATAGCAGAGATGTGATATCTCAATGCTTATACCAAACCTGAGACCCTTCCTATAACATGAGATGTGATATCCAAATCCTTCCCGTTCCAAACCTGAGACCCTTCCTTTAGCATGAGATGTGATATCCAGCTCCTTCCCATTCCAATCCTGAGACACTTCCGATAGCATGAGATGTGATATCTCAATGCTTCTAATATCAAAACTGAGACCCTCCCTATAGCATGATATGTGATATCTAAGTCCTTCCCATTCCAATCCTGAGACCCTTCCTATAGCATGAGATATGATATCTCAATACTTCTAATACCAAACGTGAGATCCTTCCGATAACATGAGATGTGATATCCAAATCCTTCCCCTTCCAAACCTGAGACCCTCCCTTTAGCATGAGATGTGATATCCAACTCCTTCCCATTCCAATCCTGAGACCCTTCTGATAGCATGAGATGTGATATCTCAATGCTTCTAATACCAAACCTGAGATCCTTCCGATAGCATGAGATGTGATATCTCAATGGTTCTAATACCAAACCTGAGATCCTTCCTATAACATGAGATGTGATATCCAAATCCTTCCCCTTCCAAACCTGAGACCCTCCCTTTAGCATGAGATGTGATATCCAACTCCTTCCCATTCCATTCCTGAGACCCTTCTGATAGCATGAGATGTGATATCTCAATGCCTCTAATACCAAACCTGAGATCCTACCTCTAACATGAAATGTGATATCCAACTCTTTCCCCTTCCAAACCTGAGAGCCTTCCTATAGCATGAGATGTGATATCCAAGTCCTTCCCATTCCAATCCTGAGACCCTTCCTATAGCTTGAGATGTGATATCCAACTCCTTCCCATTCCAATTCTGAGACCCTTCCTATACTCTGAGACTTGATATCTCAATGCTTCTAATACCAAACCTGAGACCCGTAATATAACATGAGATGTGATATCCAAATCCTTCCCCTTCCAAACCTTAGACCCTTCCTTTATCATGAGATGTGATATCCAACTCCTTCCCATTCCAATCCTGAGACCCTTCCGATATCATGAGATGTGATATCTCAAAGCTTCTAATATCAAACTTGAGACCCTCCCTATAGCATGAGATGTGATATCCAAATCCTTCCCATTCCAATCCTGAGACCCTTCCTATAGCATGAGATGTGATATATCAATGCTTCTAATACCAAACCTGAGACCCTTCCTATAACATGAGATGGGAATATCCAACTCCTTCCCATTCCAATCCTGAGACCCTTCCGATAGCAGAGATATGATATCTCAATGCTTATACCAAACCTGAGACCCTTCCTATGGCATGAGATGTGATATCCAACTCCTTGCCATTCAAATCCTGAGACCCTTCCTATAGCATGAGAAGGGATATCCAACTCCTTCCCAATCCAATCCTGAGACCCCTCCGATAGCAGAGACGTGATATCTCAATGCTTCTACCAATCCTGAGACCCTTCCTTTAGCATGAGATGTGATATCCAAATCCTTCACATTCCAATCCTGAGACCCTTCCTATAGCATGAGATGTGATATCTCAATGCTTCTAATACCAAACCTGAGATCCTTCCTATAACATGAGATGTGATATCCAATTCCTTCCCATTCCAAACCTGAGACCCTTCCTATTGGATGAGATGTGATATCCAACTCCTTCCCATTCCAACCCTGAGACCCTTCCTATAGCATGAGATGTGATGTCTCAATGCTTCTAATACCAAACCTGAGATCCTTCCTATAACATGAGATGTGATATCCAACTCCTTCCATTCCAATCCTGAGACCCGTCCTATAGCATGAGATGTGATATCTCAATGCTTATACAAAACCTGAGACCCTTCCTATAGCATGAGATGTGATATCCAACTACTTCCCATTCCAATCCTGAGACCCTTCCTATAGCATGAGATGTGATATCTCAATGCTTCTAATACCAAACCTGAGATCCTTCCTCTAACATGAAATGTGATATCCAACTCCTTCCCTTTCCAAACCTAAGAGCCTATCTATAGCATGAGATGTGATATCCAAGTCCTTCCCGTTCCAATCCTTAGACCCTTCCTACAGCATGCAATATGATACCTCAATGATTCTAATAACAAACCTGAGACCTGTCCTATAGCATGAGATATGATATCCAAGTCCTTCCCATTCCAATCCTGAGACCCTTCCTATAACATGAAATGTGATATCCAACTCCTTCCCATTCCAACCTGAGACCCTTCCTATAGCATGAGATGGGATATCCAACTTCTTCCAAATCCAATACTGATACCCTTCCGATAGCATGAGATGTGATATCCCAATGCTTCTACCAAACCTGAGACCCATACTATGGCATGAGATGTGATATCAAACTCCTTCCCATTCCAATCCTGAGACCCTTCCTATAGCTTGAGGTGTGATATCCAACTCCTTCCCATTGCAATTCTGAGACCCTTCTTATACCATGAGACTTGATATCTCAATGCTTCTAATACCAAACCTGAGACCCGTCCTATAACATGAGATGTGATATCCAAATCCTTCCCCTTCCAAACCTTAGACCCTTCCTTTATCATGAGATGTGGTATCCAACTCCTTCCCATTCCAATCCTGAGACCCTTCCGATATCATGAGATTTGTTATCTCAATGCTTCTAATATCAAACTTGAGACCCTCCCTATAGCATGAGATGTGACATCCAAGTCCTTCCCATTCCAATCCTGAGACCCTTCCTATAGCATGAGATGTGATATCTCTTTGCTTCTAATACCAAACCTGAGACCCTTCCTATAACATGAGATGGGATATCCAACTCCTTCCCATTCCAATCCTGAGACCCTTCCGATAGCAGAGATGTGATATCTCAATGCTTATACCAAACATGAGACCCTTCCTATGGCCTGAGATGTCATATACAACTCCTTCCCATTCCAATCCTGAGACCCTTCCTTTAGCATGAGATGTGATATCTCAATGCTTATACCAAATCTGAGACCCTTCCTATAGCATGAGATGTGATATACAAATCCTTCCCATTCCAATCCTGAGACCCTTCCTATAGCATGAGATGTGATATCTCAATGCTTATATCAAACCTGAGAGCCTACCTATAGCATGAGATGTGATATCCAAGTCCATCCCATTCCAATCCTTAGACCCTTCCTACAGCATGCGATGTGATATCTCAATGATTCTAATACCAAACCAGAGACTCTTACTATAACATGAGATGGGATATCCAACTCCTTCCCATTCCAATCCTGAGCCGCTTCCGATAGCAGAGATGTGATATCTCAATGCTTATACCAAACATGAGACCCTTCCTATAACATGAGATGTGATATCCAACTCCTTCCCGTTCCAAACCTGAGACACTAACTATAGCATATGTGATATCCAACTCCTTCCCATTCCAAACATGAGACCCTTCCTATAGCAAGAAAGTAATATCCAAATCCTTCCCATTCCAATCCTGAGACACTTCCTATAACATGAGATGTGATATCCAACTCCTTCCCATTCAAATCCTGAGACCCTTCCTATAGCATGAGAAGGGATATCCAACTCCTTCCCAATCCAATCCTGAGACCCTTCCGTTAGCAGAGATCTGATATCTCAATGCTTCTACCAAACCTGAGACCCTTCCTTTAGCATGAGATGTGATATCCAAATCCTTCACATTCCAATCCTGAGACCCTTCCTATAGCATGAGATGTGATATCTCAATGCTTCTAATACCAAACCTGAGATCCTTCCTAAAACATGAGATGTGATATCCAATTCCTTCCCATTCCAAACCTGAGACCCTTCCTATTGGATGAGATGCGATATCCAACTCCTTCCCATTCCAAACCTGAGACCCTTCCTATAGCATGAGATGTGATGTCTCAATGCTTCTAATACCAAACCTGAGATCCTTCCTATAACATGAGATGTGATATCCAACTCCTCCCATTCCAATCCTGAGACCCGTCCTATAGCATGAGATGTGATATCTCAATGCTTATACCAAACCTGAGACCCTTCCTATAGCATGAGATGTGATATCCAACTACTTCCCATTCCAATCCTGAGACCCTTCCTATAGCATGAGATGTGATATCTCAATGCTTCTAATACCAAACCTGAGATCCTTCCTCTAACATGAAATGTGATATCCAACTCCTTCCCTTTCCAAACCTTAGACCCTTCCTACAGCATGCAATATGATATCTCAATGATTCTAATAACAAACCTGAGACCCGTCCTATAGCATGAGATATGATATCCAAGTCCTTCCCATTCCAATCCTGAGACCCTTCCTATAACATGAAATGTGATATCCAACTCCTTCCCATTCCAACCTGAGACCCTTCCTATAGCATGAGATGGGATATCCAACTTCTTCCAAATCCAATACTGATACCCTTCCGATAGCATGAGATGTGATGTCCCAATGCTTCTAATACCAAACCTGAGACCCGTCCTATAACATGAGATGTGATATCCAAATCCTTCCCCTTCCAAACCTTAGACCCTTCCTTTATCATGAGATGTGGTATCCAACTCCTTCCCATTCCAATCCTGAGACCCTTCCGATATCATGAGATTTGTTATCTCAATGCTTCTAATATCAAACTTGAGACCCTCCCTATAGCATGAGATGTGACATCCAAGTCCTTCCCATTCCAATCCTGAGACCCTTCCTATAGCATGAGATGTGATATCTCTATACTTCTAATACCAAACCTGAGACCCTTCCTATAACATGAGATGGGATATCCAACTCCTTCCCATTCCAATCCTGAGACCCTTCCGATAGCAGAGATGTGATATCTCAATGCTTATACCAAACCTGAGACCCTTCCTATGGCCTGAGATGTCATATACAACTCCTTCCCATTCCAATCCTGAGACCCTTCCTTTAGCATGAGATGTGATATCTCAATGCTTATACCAAATCTGAGATCCTTCCTATAGCATGATATGTGATATCCAAATCCTTCCCATTCCAATCCTGAGACCCTTCCTATTGCATGAGATGTGATATCTCAATGCTTATACCAAACCTGAGAGCCTACAATCCTGAGACCCTTCCTTTAGCATGAAATGTGATATCTCAATGCTTATACCAAATCTGAGACCCTTCCTATAGCATGAGATGTGATATCCAAGTCCATCCCATTCCAATCCTTAGACCCTTCCTACAGCATGCAATGTGATATCTCAATGATTCTAATACCAAACCAGAGACTCTTACTATAACATGAGATGGGATATCCAACTCCTTCCCATTCCAATCCTGAGCCGCTTCCGATAGCAGAGATGTGATATCTCAATGCTTATACCAAACCTGAGACCCTTCCTATAACATGAGATGTGATATCCAACTCCTTCCCGTTCCAAACCTGAGACACTAACTATAGCATATGTGATATCCAAATCCTTCCCATTCCAAACATGAGACCCTTCCTATAGCAAGAAAGTAATATCCAACTCCTACCCATTCCAATCCTGAGACCCTTCCTATAGCAAGAGATGTGATATCCAAATCCTTCCCATTCCAATCCTGAGACCCTTCCTATAACATGAGATGTGATATCCAACTCCTTCCCATTCCAACCTGAGACACTTCCTATAGCATGAGAAGGGATATCCAACTCCTTCCCAATCCAATCCTGAGACCCTTCCGATAGCAGAGATGTGATATCTCAATGCTTATACCAAACCTGAGACCCTTCCTATGGCATGAGATGTGATATCCAACTCCTTGCCATTCAAATCCTGAGACCCTTCCTATAGCATGAGATGTGATATCTCTATGCTTCTAATACCAAACCTGAGACCCTTCCTATAACATGAGATGGGATATCCAACTCCTTCCCAATCCAATCCTGAGACCCTTCCGATAGCAGAGATGTGATATCTCAATGCTTATACCAAACCTGAGAACCTTCCTATGGCCTGAGATGTCATATACAACTCCTTCCCATTCCAATCCTGCGACCCTTCCTTTAGCATGAGATGTGATATCTCAATGCTTATACCAAATCTGAGACCCTTCCTATAGCATGAGATGTGATATCCAATTCCTTCCCATTCCAATCCTGAGACCCTTCCTATAGCATGAGATGTGATATCTCAATGCTTATACCAAACCTGAGAGCCTACCTATAGCATGAGATGTGATATCCAAGGACATCCCATTCCAATCCTTAGACCCTTCCTACAGCATGCGATGTGATATCTCAATGATTCTAATACCAAACCAGAGACTCTTCCTATAACATGAGATGGGATATCCAACTCCTTCCCATTCCAATCCTGAGCCGCTTCTGATAGCAGAGATGTGATATCTCAATGCTTATACCAAACCTGAGACCCTTCCTATAACATGAGATGTGATATCCAACTCCTTCCGGTTCCAAACCTGAGACACTAACTATAGCATATGTGATATCCAACTCCTTCCCATTCCAAACATGAGACCCTTCCTATAGCAAGAAAGTAATATCCAACTCCTACCCATTCCAATCCTGAGACCCTTCCTATAGCAAGAGATGTGATATCCAAATCCTTCCCATTCCAATCCTGAGACCCTTCCTATAAATTGAGATGTGATATCCAACTCCTTCCCATTCCAACCTGAGACACTTCCTATAGCATGAGAAGGGATATCCAACTCCTTCCCAATCCAATCCTGAGACCCTTCCGATAGCAGAGATGTGATATCTCAATGCTTATACCAAACCTGAGACCCTTACTATGGCATGAGATGTGATATCCAACTCCTTGCCATTCACATCCTGAGACCCTTCCTATAGCATGAGATGTGATATCTCAATGCTTATACCAAACCTGAGACCCTTCCTATAACATGAGATGGGATATCCAACTCCTTCCCATTCCAATCCTGAGACCCTTCCGATAGCAGAGATGTGATATCTCAATGCTTATACCAAACCTGAGAACCTTCCTATGGCCTGAGATGTCGTATACAACTCCTTCCCATTCCAATCCTGAGACCCTTCCTTTAGCATGAGATGTGATATCTCAATGCTTATACCAAATCTGAGACCCTTCCTATAGCATGAGATGTGATATCCAATTCCTTCCCATTCCAATCCTGAGACCCTTCCTATAGCATGAGATGTGATATCTCAATGCTTATACCAAACCACCTGAGAGCCTACCTATAGCATGAGATGTGATATCCAAGTCCATCCCATTCCAATCCTTAGACCCTTCCTACAGCATGCGATGTGATATCTCAATGATTCTAATACCAAACCAGAGACTCTTCCTATAACATGAGATGGGATATCCAACTCCTTCCCATTCCAATCCTGAGCCGCTTCCGATAGCAGAGATGTGATATCTCAATGCTTATACCAAACCTGAGACCCTTCCTATAACATGAGATGTGATATCCAACTCCTTCCCGTTGCAAACCTGAGACACTAACTATAGCATATGTGATATCCAACTCCTTCCCATTCCAAACATGAGACCCCTCCTATAGCAAGAAAGTAATATCCAACTCCTACCCATTCCAATCCTGAGACCCTTCCTATAGCAAGAGATGTGATATCCAAATCCTTCCCATTCCAATCCTGAGACCCTTCCTATAACATGAATGAGATGTGATATCCAACTCCTTCCCATTCCAACCTGAGACACTTCCTATAGCATGAGAAGGGATATCCAACTCCTTCCCAATCCAATCCTGAGACCCTTCCGATAGCAGAGGCGTGATATCTCAATGCTTCTACCAAACCTGAGACCCTTCCTTTAGCATGAGATGTGATATCCAAATCCTTCACATTCCAATCCTGAGACCCTTCCTATAGCATGAGATGTGATATCTCAATGCTTCTAATACCAAACCTGAGATCCTTCCTATAACATGAGATGTGATATCCAATTCCTTCCCATTCCAAACCTGAGGCCCTTCCTATTGGATGAGATGTGATATCCAACTCCTTCCCATTGCAACCCTGAGACCCTTCCTATAGCATGAGATGTGATGTCTCAATGCTTCTAATACCAAACCTGAGATCCTTCCTATAACATGAGATGTGATATCCAACTCCTTCCATTCCAATCCTGAGACCCGTCCTATAGCATGAGATGTGATATCTCAATGCTTATACCAAACCTGAGACCCTTCCTATAGCATGAGATGTGATATCCAATTGCTTCCCATTCCAATCCTGAGACCCTTCCTATAGCATGAGATGTGATATCTCAATGCTTCTAATACCAAACCTGAGATCCTTCCTCTAACATGAAATGTGATATCCAACTCCTTCCCTTTCCAAACCTAAGAGCCTATCTATAGCATGAGATGTGATATCCAAGTCCTTCCCATTCCAACCCTTAGACCCTTCCAACAGCATGCAATATGATATCTCAATGATTCTAATAACAAACCTGAGACCCGTCCTATAACATGAGATGGGATATCCAACTCCTTCCCATTCCAATCCTGAGGCACTTCCGATAGCAGAGATGTGATATCTCAATGCTTATACCAAACCTGAGAACCTTCCTATGTCCTGAGATGTCATATACAACTCCTTCCCATTCCAATCCTGAGACCCTTCCTTTAGCATGAGATGTGATATCTCAATGCTTATACCAAATCTGAGACCCTTCCTATAGCATGATGTGATATCCAATTCCTTCCCATTCCAATCCTGAGACCCTTCCTATAGCATGAGATGTGATATCTCAATGCTTATACCAAACCAGAGACTCTTCCTATAACATTAGATGGGATATCCAACTCCTTCCCATTCCAATCCTGAGCCGCTTCCGATAGCAGAGATGTGATATCTCAATGCTTATACCAAACCTGAGACCCTTCCTATAACATGAGATGTGATATCCAACTCCTTCCCGTTCCAAACCTGAGACACTAACTATAGCATATGTGATATCCAACTCCTTCCCATTCCAAACATGAGACCCTTCCAATAGCAAGAAAGTAATATCCAACTCCTACCCATTCCAATCCTGAGACCCTTCCTATAGCAAGGGATGTGATTTCCAAATCCTTCCCATTCCAAACCTGAGACCCTTCCTATGGCATGAGATGTGATATCCAACTCCTTGCCATTCAAATCCTGAGACTCTTCCTATAGCATGAGAAGGGATATCCAACTCCTTCCCAATCCAATCCTGAGACCCTTCCGATAGCAGAGACGTGATATCTCAATGCTTCTACCAAACCTGAGACCCTTCCTTTAGCATGAGATGTGATATCCAAATCCTTCACATTCCAATCCTGAGACCCTTCCTATAGCATGAGATGTGATATCTCAATGCTTCTAATACCAAACCTGAGATCCTTCCTATAACATGAGATGTGATATCCAATTCCTTCCCATTCCAAACCTGAGACCCTTCCTATTGGATGAGATGTGATATCCAACTCCTTCCCATTCCAACCCTGAGACCCTTCCTATAGCATGAGATGTGATGTCTCAATGCTTCTAATACCAAACCTGAGATCCTTCCTTATAACATGAGATGTGATATCCAACTCCTTCCATTCCAATCCTGAGACCCGTCCTATAGCATGAGATGTGATATCTCAATGCTTATACCAAACCTGAGACCCTTCCTATAGCATGAGATGTGATATCCAACTGCTTCCCATTCCAATCCTGAGACCCTTCCTATAGCAGAGGCGTGATATCTCAATGCTTCTACCAAACCTGAGACCCTTCCTTTAGCATGAGATGTGATATCCAAATCCTTCACATTCCAATCCTGAGACCCTTCCTATAGCATGAGATGTGATATCTCAATGCTTCTAATACCAAACCTGAGATCCTTCCTATAACATGAGATGTGATATCCAATTCCTTCCCATTCCAAACCTGAGGCCCTTCCTATTGGATGAGATGTGATATCCAACTCCTTCCCATTGCAACCCTGAGACCCTTCCTATAGCATGAGATGTGATGTCTCAATGCTTCTAATACCAAACCTGAGATCCTTCCTATAACATGAGATGTGATATCCAACTCCTTCCATTCCAATCCTGAGACCCGTCCTATAGCATGAGATGTGATATCTCAATGCTTATACCAAACCTGAGACCCTTCCTATAGCATGAGATGTGATATCCAATTGCTTCCCATTCCAATCCTGAGACCCTTCCTATAGCATGAGATGTGATATCTCAATGCTTCTAATACCAAACCTGAGATCCTTCCTCTAACATGAAATGTGATATCCAACTCCTTCCCTTTCCAAACCTAAGAGCCTATCTATAGCATGAGATGTGATATCCAAGTCCTTCCCATTCCAACCCTTAGACCCTTCCAACAGCATGCAATATGATATCTCAATGATTCTAATAACAAACCTGAGACCCGTCCTATAACATGAGATGGGATATCCAACTCCTTCCCATTCCAATCCTGAGGCACTTCCGATAGCAGAGATGTGATATCTCAATGCTTATACCAAACCTGAGAACCTTCCTATGTCCTGAGATGTCATATACAACTCCTTCCCATTCCAATCCTGAGACCCTTCCTTTAGCATGAGATGTGATATCTCAATGTTTATACCAAATCTGAGACCCTTCCTATAGCATGATGTGATATCCAATTCCTTCCCATTCCAATCCTGAGACCCTTCCTATAGCATGAGATGTGATATCTCAATGCTTATACCAAACCAGAGACTCTTCCTATAACATTAGATGGGATATCCAACTCCTTCCCATTCCAATCCTGAGCCGCTTCCGATAGCAGAGATGTGATATCTCAATGCTTATACCAAACCTGAGACCCTTCCTATAACATGAGATGTGATATCCAACTCCTTCCCGTTCCAAACCTGAGACACTAACTATAGCATATGTGATATCCAACTCCTTCCCATTCCAAACATGAGACCCTTCCAATAGCAAGAAAGTAATATCCAACTCCTACCCATTCCAATCCTGAGACCCTTCCTATAGCAAGGGATGTGATTTCCAAATCCTTCCCATTCCAATCCTGAGACCCTTCCTATAACATGAGATGTGATATCCAACTCCTTCCCATTCCAACCTGAGACACTTCCTATAGCATGAGAAGGGATATCCAACTCCTTCCCAATCCAATCCTGAGACCCTTCATATAGCAGAGATGTGATATCTCAATGCTTATAACAAACCTGAGACCCTTCCTATGGCATGAGATGTGATATCCAACTCCTTGCCATTCAAATCCTGAGACTCTTCCTATAGCATGAGAAGGGATATCCAACTCCTTCCCAATCCAATCCTGAGACCCTTCCGATAGCAGAGACGTGATATCTCAATGCTTCTACCAAACCTGAGACCCTTCCTTTAGCATGAGATGTGATATCCAAATCCTTCACATTCCAATCCTGAGACCCTTCCTATAGCATGAGATGTGATATCTCAATGCTTCTAATACCAAACCTGAGATCCTTCCTATAACATGAGATGTGATATCCAATTCCTTCCCATTCCAAACCTGAGACCCTTCCTATTGGATGAGATGTGATATCCAACTCCTTCCCATTCCAACCCTGAGACCCTTCCTATAGCATGAGATGTGATGTCTCAATGCTTCTAATACCAAACCTGAGATCCTTCCTTATAACATGAGATGTGATATCCAACTCCTTCCATTCCAATCCTGAGACCCGTCCTATAGCATGAGATGTGATATCTCAGTGCTTATACCAAACCTGAGACCCTTCCTATAGCATGAGATGTGATATCCAACTGCTTCCCATTCCAATCCTGAGTCCCTTCCTATAGCATGAGATGTGATATCTCAATGCTTCTAATATCAAAACTGAGACCCTCCCTATAGCATGATATGTGATATCTAAGTCCTTCCCATTCCAATCCTGAGACCCTCCCTATAGCATGAGATGTGATATCCAACTCCTTCCCATTCCAATCCTGAGACCCTTCCTATAGCATGAGATATGATATCTCAATACTTCTAATACCAAACGTGAGATCCTTCCGATAACATGAGATGTGATATCCAAATCCTTCCCCTTCCAAACCTGAGACCCTCCCTTTAGCATGAGATGTGATATCCAACTCCTTCCTATTCCAATCCTGAGACTCTTCTGATAGCATGAGATGTGATATCTCAATGCTTCTAATACCAAACCTGAGATCCTTCCGATAGCATGAGATGTGATATCTCAATGCTTCTAATACCAAACCTGAGATCCTTCCTATAACATGAGATGTGATATCCAAATCCTTCCCCTTCCAAACCTGAGACCCTCCCTTTAGCATGAGATGTGATATCCAACTCCTTCCCATTCCAATCCTGAGACCCTTCCGATATCATGAGATGTGATATCTCAAAGCTTCTAATATCAAACTTGAGACCCTCCCTATAGCGTGAGATGTGATATCCAAGTCCTTCCCATTCCAATCCTGAGACCCTTCCTATAGCATGAGATATGATATCTCAATGCTTCTAATACCAAACCTGAGACCCTTCCTATAACATGAGATGGGAATATCCAACTCCTTCCCATTCCAATCCTGAGACCCTTCCGATAGCAGAGATGTGATATCTCAATGCTTATACCAAACCTGAGATCCTTCCTATAACATGAGATGTCCTGAGACACTTCCTATAGCATGAGATGTGATATCTCACTGCTTATACCAAACCTGAGACCCTTCCCATAGCATGAGATGTGATATCCAAGTCCTTCCCATTCCAATCCTGAGACACTTCCTATAGCATGAGATGTGATATCTCAATGCTTCTAATACCAAACCTGAGACTCTTCCTATAACATGAGATGGGGAATCCAACTCCTTCCCATTCCAATCCTGAGACCCTTTTGATAGCAGAGATGTGATATCTCAATGTTTATACCAAACCTGAGACCCTTCCTACGGCATGAGTTGTCATATTCAACTCCTTCCCATTCCAATCCTGAGACCCTTCCTATAGCATGAGATGTGATATCCAACTCCTTCCCATTCCAATCCTGAGACCCTTCCTATAGCATGAGATGTGATGTCTCAATGCTTCTAATACCAAACCTGATATCCTTCCTATAACATGAGATGTGATATCCAACTCCTTCCATTCCAATCCTGAGACCCTTCCTATAGCATGAGATGTGATATCTCAATGGTTCTACCAAACCTGAGACCCTTCCTATAGCATGAGATGTGAAATCCAACTCCTTCCCATTCCAATCCTGAGACCCTTCCTATAGCCTGAGATGTGATATCTCAATGCCCCTAATACCAAACCTGAGATCCTTCCTCTAACATGAAATGTGATATCCAACTCCTTCACTTTCCAAACCTGAGAGCCTATCTATAGCATGAGATGTGAGATCTAAGTCCTTCCCATTCCAATCCTTAGACCCTTCCTACATCATGCAATATGATATCTCAATGATTCTAATAAAAAACCTGAGACCCGTCCTATAACATGAGATGGGATATTCAACTCCTTCCCATTCCAATCCTGAGACCCTTCCTTTAGCATGAGATGTGATATCCAGCTCCTTCCCATTCCAATCCTGAGACACTTCCGATAGCATGAGATGTGATATCTCAATGCTTCTAATATCTAAACTGAGACCCTCCCTATAGCATGAGATGTGATATCCAAGTCCTTCCCATTCCAATCCTGAGACACTTCCTATAGCATGAGATGTGATATCTCAATGCTTCTAATACCAAACCTGAGACTCTTCCTATAACATGAGATGGGGAATCCAACTCCTTCCCATTCCAATCCTGAGACCCTTTTGATAGCAGAGATGTGATATCTCAATGTTTATACCAAACCTGAGACCCTTCCTATAACATGAGATGTGATATCCAACTCCTTCCCGTTCCAAACCTGAGACCCTTCCTTTAGCATGAGATGTTATATCCAGCTCCTTCCCATTCCAATCCTGAGACACTTCCGATAGCATGAGATGTGATATCTCAATGCTTCTAATATCAAAACCGAGACCCTCCCTATAGCATGATATGTGATATCTAAATCCTTCCCATTCCAATCCTGAGAGCCTTCCTATAGCATGAGATGTGATACCTCAATGCTTCTACCAAACCTGAGACCCTTCCTTTAGCATGAGATGTGATATCCAACTCCTTCCCATTCCAATCCTGAGACCCTTCCTATAGCATGAGATGTGATATCTCAATACTTCTAATACCAAACCTGAGATCCATCCTATAACATGAGATGTGATATCCAAATCCTTCCCCTTCCAAACCTGAGACCCTCCCTTTAGCATGAGATGTGATATCCAACTCCTTCCATTCCAATCCTGAGACCCTTCTGATAGCATAAGATATATCTCAATGCTTCTATACCAAACCTGAGATCCTTCCGATAGCATGAGATGTGATATCTCAATACTTCTAATACCAAACCTGAGATCCTTCCTATAACGAGATGTGATATCCAAATCCTTATCTTCCAAACCTGAGACCCTTCCTTTACCATGAGATGTGATATCCAACTCCTTCCCATTCCAATCCTGAGACCCTTCCTATAGCATGAGATGTGATATCTCAATGCTTATCCTTGATTCCTGTAGTAAATTGATTTCCTTTGCAGGCCGACTCCTGTCACGAATGCCTTGTCTGCATGCATTCTCTCCTGGCCATTCTCTCACCGTGGCTATTTGCCTACCCCCTTCCTCTCTCAGTGGATGGACTTCTCCATCCTAGCCTCCTACCACTCAACTCCGCCTACTTGGAGAATTCAACATGAACCTGTATGCTTCCTGACCTGGACTTTTACGAGATCTGCAACTCTTCATGTCGCTGGCCCTACACACTGCAGGGAATACTCAGGATTTTCTGATCTCAGACCTCCCCCTCTGTAACCCTCTCAACAATCCTCTCCCGTGGTGATCAAGTTCTCATCTTCAAAGAAGGCTAACTGCCAGCTGTTCCTCCTCAGAGGAGTTATCCCTTTCTGTCCCTGCTCCCTGCACCGTTTCGCGTTGCAAACACTCGCTTCCCTGCTCTCTTGTTTAGACGCTTTTCCTTCTCAGAGGCCTTCTTGCTTTCTGCCCTTTTCGCGTTGCAAGTACTCGCTTCCCAGCTCTCTGGTTTAGACGCGTGTTCCCTGCCTTCTCTCCTCTTCCCGCTGCCTTCAAATCAAAAAATGAGCTCCAAAAGATACACAGTGCTCAGAATGTTCTATAACACCCATTATTCAACATATAGCCGTAACCCGCTAGACGTATTGATACGTGCTGTAAAATAGCAAAAACAGCTAGAAAATGTACTTTCCTCGCGTTTTTGTAAATGCTAATTCTGATGGGTTCCCATGTATACTGTCCGTGCGTTTGTTGTCGAATGCTGAAGTTTTTAACCACTGTTCTCCCATACAAGGGGGGGGGGGATCAACGTCTACTGCTGTTCATAGGCTGAATGTATACGGCTGAAATCTTCAAGGCATTATCAGCTTTCCTGACTGTTTTGGAATGTGTATTTGCCATCTGTTAATGCAGTCGCCCTGTGTTCATAGTCCCTTCTACTTTACAGGCTGCACTCCCCTGGTGATCACATTCTCCTCTCCAGAGCAGGCTGACTACCAGCTGCTCCTCCTCATAGGCGTTCATCCTTTCTGTCCCTGCTCCCTGCACCGTTTCGCGTTGCATGTACTCGCTTCCCAGCTCTCTGGTTTAGATGCGTGTTCCCTGCCTTCTCTCCTCTTCCTACAGCCTTCCAATGAGCTCCACAAGATACAGTGTTCAGAATGCTTTATAACACCCATTATTCAACATATAGCTGTAACCCGCTAGACGTATTGAAACGTGCTAAAAACGAGCAGAAACAGCTAGAACATGTACTTTCCTCGCGTTTTGGTAAATGCGAATTCTGGTGGATTCCCATTTTGTACTCTGTTCGTGCGTTTGTTCAGTCGAATCCTGGTCTTTTGAACCACTCTTCTCCCATACAAGAGAGGGTCAAAATGTGTTGTTCACAGGCTGAATTTATACTGCTGAAATGCTCGCTTCCCTGCTCTCTGGTTTAGACGTGTGTACCCTGCATTTACCAAAACGCGAGGGAAGTACATTTTCTAGCTGTTTTTGCTAGTTTTTAGCACGTTTCAATACGTCTATCGGGTTACAGCTATATGTTGAATAATGGGTGTTATAAAGCATTCTGAACACTGTATCTTGTGGAGCAAATTGGAAGGCTGTAGCAAGAGGAGAGAAGGCAGGGAACACGCATCTCAACCAGAGAGCTGGGAAGCGAGTACATGCAACGCGAAACGGTGCAGGGAGCAGGGACAGAAAGGATGAACACCTATGAGGAAGAGCAGCTGGTAGTTATCCTGCATAGGAGAGAAGAATGTGATCACTAGGGGAGTGCAGCCTGTAAACTAGAAGGAACGATGAACAAAGGGCGACTGCATTAACAGATGGCAAATACACGTTCCAAAACAGTCAGGAAAGCTGATAATGCCTTGAAGATTTCAGCCGTATACATTCAGCCTGTGAACAGCAGATGTTGACCCCCCCCCCTCCCTAGTATGGGAGAACAGTGGTTAAAAACGTCAGGATTCGACACAAACGCACGGACGCAGTACATACAACATGGGAACCCACCAGAATTCGCATTTACAAAAACGCGAGGGAAGTACATTTTCTAGCTATTTTTGCTAGTTTTTAGCACGTTTCAATACGTCTAGCGGGTTACAGCTATATGTTGAATAATGGGGTTATAAAGCATTCTGAACACTATCTAGTGGAGCTCATTGGAAGCCTGTAGGAAGAGGAGAGAAGGCAGGGAACACGCATCTAAACCAGAGAGCAGGGAAGCGAGCATTTCAGCAGTATAAATTCAGCCTGTGAACAACACATTTTGACCCTCCTTTGTATGGGAGAAGAGTGGTTCAAAAGACCAGGATTCGACTGAACAAACGCACGAACAGAGTACAAAATGGGAATCCACCAGAATTCGCATTTACCAAAACGCGAGAAAAGTACATTTTCGAGCTGTTTCTGCTCGTTTTTAGCACGTTTCAATAGGTCTAGCGGATTACAGCTATATGTTGAATAATGGGGTTATAAAGCATTCTGAACACTATCTTGTGGAGCTCATTGGAAGGCTGTAGGAAGAGGAGAGAAGGCAGGGAACACGCATCTAAACCAGAGAGCTGGGAAGCGAGTACATGCAACGCGGAACGGTGCAGGGAGCAGGGACAGAAAGGATGAACGCCTATGAGGAGGAGCAGCTGGTAGTCAGCCTGCTCTGGAGAGGAGAATGTGATCACCAGGGGAGTGCAGCCTGTGAAGTAGAAGGGACGATGAACACAGGGCGACTGCATTAACAGATGGCAAATACACGTTCCAAAACAGTCAGGAAAGCTGATAATGCCTTGAAGATTTCAGCCGTATACATTCAGCCTGTGAACAGCAGTAGACGTTGACCCCCCCTTGTATGGGAGAACAGTGGTTAAAAACTTCAGGATTCAACAACAAACGCACGGACAGTACATACATGGGAACCCATCAGAATTAGCATTTACAAAAACGCGAGGAAAGTACATTTTCTAGCTGTTTTTGCTAGTTTACAGCACGTTTCAATACGTCTAGCGGGTTACGGCTATATGTTGAATAATGGGTGTTATAGAGCATTCTGAGCACTGTGTATCTTTTGGAGCTCATTTTTTGATTTGAAGACAGCGGGAAGAGGAGAGAAGGCAGGGAACACGCGTCTAAACCAGAGAGCTGGGAAGCGAGTACTTGCAACGCGAAAAGGGCAGAAAGGAAGAAGGCCTCTGAGAAGGAAAAGCGTCTAAGCCAGAGAGCAGGAAAGCGAGTGTTTGCATCGCGAAACTGTGCAGGGAGCAGGGACAGAAAGGGAGAACTCCTCTGAGGAGGAATAGCTGGCAGTTAGCCTTCTTTGGAGATGAGAACTTGATCACCACGGGAGAGGATTGTTGAGAGGGTTACAGAGGGGGAGGTCTGAGATCAGAAAATCCTGAGTATTCCCTGCAGTGTGTAGGGCCAGCGACATGAAGAGTTGCAGATCTCGTAAAAGTCCAGGTCAGGAAGCATACAGGTTCATGTTGAATTCTCCAAGTAGGCGGAGTTGAGTGGTAGGAGGCTAGGATGGAGAAGTCCATCCACTGAGAGAGGAAGGGGGTAGGCAAATAGCCACGGTGAGCGAATGGCCAGGAGAGAATGCATGCAGACAAGGCATTCATGACAGGAGTCGGCCTGCAAAGGAAATCAATTTACTACAGGAATCAAGGATAAGCATTGAGATAGCACATCTCATGCTATAGGGTCTCAGGATTGGAATGGGAAGGATTTAGATATCACATATGCTATAGGGAGGGTCTCAGTTTTGATATTAGAAGCATTAAGATATCACATCTCATGCTATCGGAAGTTTCTCAGGATTGGAATGGGAAGGAGCTGGATATCACATCTCATGCTAAAGGAAGGGTCTCAGGTTTGGAACGGGAAGGAGTTGGATATCACATCTCATGTTATAGGAAGGGTCTCAGGTTTGGTATAAACATTGAGATATCACATCTCTGCTATCGGAAGTGTCTCAGGATTGGAATGGGAAGGAGTTGGATATCCCATCTCATGTTATAGGACGGGTCTCAGGTTTTTTATTAAAATCATTGAGATATCATATTGCATGCTGTAGGAAGGGTCTAAGGATTGGAATGGAAGGAGTTGGATATCACATCTCATGTTAAAGGAAGGATCTCAGGTTTGGTATTAGAAGCATTGAGACATCACATCTCATGCTATAGGAAGGGTCTCAGGATTGGAATGGGATGGAGTTGGATATCACATCTCATGCTATAGGAAGGGTCTCAGGATTGGAATGGGAAGGAGTTGGATATTCCCATCTCATGTTATAGGAAGGGTCTCAGGTTTGGTATTAGAAGCATTGAGATATCACATCTCATGCTATAGGAAGGGTCTCAGGATTAGAATGGGAAGGACTTGGATATCACATCTCATGCTATAGGGAGGGTCTCAAGTTTGATAGAAGCATTGAGATATCACATTTCATGATATCGGAAGGGTCTCAAGATTGGAATGGGAAGGAGTTGGATATCACATCTCATGATAAAGGAAGGGTCTAAGGTTTGGAAGGGGAAGGATTTGGATATCACATCTCATGTTATAGGACGGGTCTCAGGTTTGGTATTAGAAGCATTGAGATATCAAGTCTCATGGTATAGGAAGGGTCTCAGAATTGGAATGGGAAGGAGTTGGATATCACATTTCAAGCTATAGGAAGGGTCTCAGGATTAGAATGGGAAGGAGTTTGATATCACATCTCATGCCATAATATGGGTCTCAGGTTTGGTAGAAGCATTGGGTTATCACATCTCATGCTATCGGAAGGGTATCGGGATTGGATTTGGAAGGAGTTGGATATCCCATCTCATGCTATAGGAAGGGTCTCAGGTTGGAATGGGAAGGAGTTGGATATCACATCTCATGTTATAGGAAGGGTCTCAGGATTGGAATGGGAAGGACTTGGATATCACATCTCATGCTATAGG
This sequence comes from Ambystoma mexicanum, assembly GCF_040938575.1. NCBI lineage: Eukaryota > Metazoa > Chordata > Amphibia > Caudata > Ambystomatidae > Ambystoma > Ambystoma mexicanum. The sequence continues at coordinate 1,381,067 of NW_027182459.1, read as the reverse complement.
AAGGCTCTCAGGTTTGCAAGGGGAAAGAGTTGGATATCACATTTCATGTTAGAGGTAGGATCTCAGGTTTGGTATTAGAAGCATTGCGATATCACATCTCATGCTATCAGAAGGATCTCAGGTTTGGTATAGAAGCATTGAGATATCATATCTTATGCTATCAGAAGAGTCTCAGGATTGGAATGGGAAGGAGTTGAATATCACATCTCATGGTAAAGGGAGGGTCTCAGGTTTGGAAGATAAGGATTTGGATATCACATCTCATGTTATAGGAAGGATCTCAGGTTTGGTATTAGAAGTATTGAGATATCACATCTCATGCTATCGGAAGGATCTCAGGTTTCGTATAGAAGCATTGAGATATATCTTATGCTATCAGAAGGGTCTCAGGATTGGAATGGGAAGGAGTTGGATATCACATCTCATGCTATAGGGAGGGTCTCAAGTTTGATAGAAGCATTGAGATATCACATTTCATGATATCGGAAGGGTCTCAAGATTGGAATGGGAAGGAGTTGGATATCACATCTCATGATAAAGGAAGGGTCTAAGGTTTGGAAGGGGAAGGATTTGGATATCACATCCCATGTTATAGGACGGGTCTCAGGTTTGGTATTAGAAGCATTGAGATATCAAGTCTCATGGTATAGGAAGGGTCTCAGAATTGGAATGGGAAGGAGTTGGATATCACATTTCAAGCTATAGGAAGGGTCTCAGGATTAGAATGGGAAGGAGTTTGATAACACATCTCATGCCATAATATGGGTCTCAGGTTTGGTAGAAGCATTGGGTTATCACATCTCATGCTATCGGAAGGGTATCGGGATTGGATTTGGAAGGAGTTAGATATCCCATCTCATGCTATAGGAAGGGTCTCAGGTTGGAATGGGAAGGAGTTGGATATCACATCTCATGTTATAGGAAGGGTCTCAGGATTGGAATGGGAAGGACTTGGATATCACATCCCATGCTATAGGAAGGCTCTCAGGTTTGCAAGGGGAAAGAGTTGGATATCACATTTCATGTTAGAGGTAGGATCTCAGGTTTGGTATTAGAAGCATTGAGATATCACATCTCATGCTATCAGAAGGATCTCAGGTTTGGTATAGAAGCATTGAGATATCATATCTTATGCTATCAGAAGAGTCTCAGGATTGGAATGGGAAGGAGTTGGATATCACATCTCATGGTAAAAGGAGGGTCTCAGGTTTGGAAGATAAGGATTTGGATATCACATCTCATGTTATAGGAAGGATCTCAGGTTTGGTATTAGAAGTATTGAGATATCACATCTCATGCTATCGGAAGGATCTCAGGTTTGGTATAGAAGCATTGAGATATCATATCTTATGCTATCAGAAGGGTCTCAGGATTGGAATGGGAAGGAGTTGGATATCACATCTCATGCTATAGGAAGGGTCTCAGGATTGGAATGGGAAGGAGTTGAATATGACAACTCATGCCGTAGGAAGGGTCTCAGGTTTGGTATAAACATTGAGATATCACATCTCTGCTATCAAAAGGGTCTCAGGATTGGAATTGGAAGGAGTTGGATATCCCATCTCATGTTATAGGAAGAGTCTCAGGTTTGGTATTAGAAGCATTGAGATATCACATCTCATGCTATAGGAAGTGTCTCAGGATTGGAATGGGAAGGACTTGGATATCACATCTCATGCTATAGGTAGGGTCTCAAGTTTGACATTTGAAGCATTGAGATATCACATCTCATGCTATAGGAAGGGTCTGAGGATTGGAATGGGAAGGAGTTGGATATCACATCTCCTGCTATGGGAAGGGTCTCAGGTTTGGTATAAGCAGTGAGATATCACATCTCATGCTATAGGAAGTGTCTCAGGATTGGAATGGGAAGGAGTTGGATATCACATCTCATGTTAAAGGAAGGATCTCAGGTGTGGTATAAGCATTGAGATATCACATCTCTGCTATCGGAAGGGTCTCAAGATTGGAATGGGAAGGAGTTGGATATTCCCATCTCATGTTATAGGAAGGGTCTCAGGTTTGGTATTAGAAGCATTGAGATATCACATCTCATGCTATAGGAAGGGTCTCAGGATTGGAATGGGAAGGACTTGGATATCACATCTCATGCTATAGGGAGGGTCTCAAGTTTGATATTAGAAGCTTTGAGATATCACATCTCATGATATCGGAAGGGTCTCAGGATTGGAATGGGAAGGAGTTGGATATCACATCTCATGCTAAAGGGAGGGTCTCAGGTTTGGAAGGGGAAGGATTTGGATATCACATCTCATGTTATAGGATGGATCTCAGGTTTGGTATTAGAAGTATTGAGATATCACATCTCATGTTATCGGAAGGATCTCAGGTTTGGTATTAGAAGTATTTAGATATCACATCTCATGCTATAGGAAGGGTCTCAGGATTGGAATGGGAAGGACTTAGATATCACATATCATGCTATAGGGAGGGTCTCAGTTTTGATATTAGAAGCATTGAGATATCACATCTCATGCTATCGGAAGTGTCTCAGGATTGGAATGGGAAGGAGCTGGATATCACATCTCATGCTAAAGGAAGGGTCTCAGGTTTGGAACGGGAAGGAGTTGGATATCACATCTCATGTTATAGGAAGGGTCTCAGGTTTGGTATAAACATTGAGATATCACATCTCTGCTATCGGAAGTGTCTCAGGATTGGAATGGGAAGGAGTTGGATATCCCATCTCATGTTATAGGACGGGTCTCAGGTTTTTTATTAGAATCATTGAGATATCATATTGCATGCTGTAGGAAGGGTCTAAGGATTGGAATGCGAAGGACTTGGATATCACATCTCATGCTATAGATAGGCTCTCAGGTTTGGAAAGTGAAGGAGTTGGATATCACATTTCATGTTAGAGGAAGGATCTCAGGTTTGGTATTAGAGGCATTGAGATATCACATCTCAGGCTATAGGAAGGGTCTCAGGATTGGAATGGGAAGGAGTTGGATATCACATCTCATGCTATAGGAAGGGTTTCAGGTTTGGTATAAGCATTGAGATATCACATCTCATGCTATGGGAAGGGTCTCAGGATTGGAATGGAAGGAGTTGGATATCACATCTCATGTTATAGGAAGGATCTGAGGTTTGGTATTAGAAGCATTGAGACATCACATCTCATGCTATAGGAAGGGTCTCAGGATTGGAATGGGAAGGAGTTGGATATCAAATCTCATGCTATAGGAAGGGTCTCAGGATTGGAATGGGAAGGAGTTGAATATGACATCTCATGCCGTAGGAAGGGTCTCAGGTTTGGTATAAACATTGAGATATCACATCTCTGCTATCAAAAGGGTCTCAGGATTGGAATTGGAAGGAGTTGGATATCCCATCTCATGTTATAGGAAGAGTCTCAGGTTTGGTATTAGAAGCATTGAGATATCACATCTCATGCTATAGGAAGTGTCTCAGGATTGGAATGGGAAGGACTTGGATATCACATCTCATGCTATAGGTAGGGTCTCAAGTTTGACATTTGAAGCATTGAGATATCACATCTCATGCTATAGGAAGGGTCTGAGGATTGGAATGGGAAGGAGTTGGATATCACATCTCCTGCTATGGGAAGGGTCTCAGGTTTGGTATAAGCAGTGAGATATCACATCTCATGCTATAGGAAGTGTCTCAGGATTGGAATGGGAAGGAGTTGGATATCACATCTCATGTTAAAGGAAGGATCTCAGGTGTGGTATAAGCATTGAGATATCACATCTCTGCTATCGGAAGGGTCTCAAGATTGGAATGGGAAGGAGTTGGATATTCCCATCTCATGTTATAGGAAGGGTCTCAGGTTTGGTATTAGAAGCATTGAGATATCACATCTCATGCTATAGGAAGGGTCTCAGGATTGGAATGGGAAGGACTTGGATATCACATCTCATGCTATAGGGAGGGTCTCAAGTTTGATATTAGAAGCTTTGAGATATCACATCTCATGATATCGGAAGGGTCTCAGGATTGGAATGGGAAGGAGTTGGATATCACATCTCATGATAAAGGAAGGGTCTAAGGTTTGGAAGGGGAAGGATTTGGATATCACATCTCATGTTATATTACGGGTCTCAGGTTTGGTATTAGAAGCATTGAGATATCAAGTCTCATAGTATAGGAAGGGTCTCAGAATTGGAATGGGAAGGAGTTGGATATCCCATCTCATGTTATAGGAAGAGTCTCTGGTTTGGTATTAGAATCATTGAGATATCACATCGCATGCTGTAGGAAGGGTCTAAGGATTGGAATGGGATGGACTTGGATATCACATCTCATGCTATAGGTAGGCTCTCAGGTTTGGTATAAGCATTGAGATATCACATCTCATGCTATAGGAAGGGTCTCAGAATTGGAATGGGAAGGAGTTGGATATCACATCTCAAGCTGTAGGAAGGGTCTCAGTATTGGAATGGGAAGGACTTGGATATCACATCTCATGCTATAGGAAGGCTCTCAGGTTTGGAAGGGGAAAGAGTTGGATATCTCATTTCATGTTAGAGGTAGGATCTCAGGTTTGGTATTAGAGGCATTGAGATATCACATCTCATGCTATCAGAAGGGTCTCAGGAATGGAATGGGAAGGAGTTAGATATCACATCTCATGCTAAAGGGAGGGTCTCAGGTTTGGAAGGGGAAGGATTTGGATATCACATCTCATGTTATAGGAAGGATCTCAGGTTTGGTATTAGAAGCATTGAGATATCACATCTCATGCTATCAGAAGAGTCTCAGGATTGGAATAGGAAGGAGTTGGATATCACATTTCATGCTAAAGGGAGGGTCTCAGGTTTGGAAGGGGAAGGATTTGGATATCACATCTCATGTTATCGGAAGGATCTCACGTTTGGTATTAGAAGTATTGAGATATCATATCTCATGCTATAGGAAGGGTCTCAGGATTGGAATGGGAAGGAGTTGGATATCACATCTCATGCTATAGGGAGGGTCTCAGGATTGGAATGGGAAGGACTTAGATATCACATATGCTATAGGGAGGGTCTCAGTTTTGATATTAGAAGCATTGAGATATCACATCTCGTGCTATCGGAAGTGTCTCAGGATTGGAATGGGAAGGAGCTGGATATCACATCTCATGCTAAAGGAAGGGTCTCAGGTTTGGAACGGGAAGGATTTGGATATCACATCTCATGTTATAGGAAGGGTCTCAGGTTTGGTATAAGCATTGAGATATCACATCTCTGCTATCGGAAGTGTCTCAGGATTGGAATGGGAAGGAGTTGGATATCCCATCTCATGTTATAGGACGGGTCTCAGGTTTGTTATTAGAATCATTGAGATATCATATTGCATGCTGTAGGAAGGGTCTAAGGGTTGGAATGTGAAGGACTTGGATATCACATCTCATGCTATAGATAGGCTCTTAGGTTTGGAAAGGGAAGGAGTTGGATATCACATTTCATGTTAGAGGAAGGATCTCAGGTTTGGTATTAGAAGCATTGAGATATCACATCTCATGCTATAGGAAGGGTCTCAGGATTGGAATGGGAAGCAGTTGGATATCACATCTCATGCTATAGGAAGGGTCTCAGGTTTGGTATAAGCATTGAGATATCACATCTCATGCTATAGGACGGGTCTCAGGATTGGAATGGAAGGAGTTGGATATCACATCTCATGTTATAGGAAGGATCTCAGGTTTGGTATTACACGCATTGAGACATCACATCTCATGCTATAGGAAGGGTCTCAGGGTTGGAATGGGAAGGAGTTGGATATCACATCTCATCCAATAGGAAGGGTCTCAGGTTTGGAATGGGAAGGAATTGGATATCACATCTCATGTTATAGGAAGGATCTCAGGTTTGGTATTAGAAGCATTGAGATATCACATCTCATGCTATAGGAAGGGTCTCAGGATTGGAATGTGAAGGATTTGGATATCACATCTCATGCTAAAGGAAGGGTCTCAGGTTTGGTAGAAGCATTGAGATATCATGTCGCTGCTATCGGAAGGGTCTCAGGATTGGATTGGGAAGGAGTTGGATATCCCTTCTCATGCTATAGGAAGGGTCTCAGGATTTGAATGGCAAGGAGTTGGATATCACATCTCATGCCATAGGAAGGGTCTCAGGTTTGGTATAAGCATTGAGATATCACATCTCTGCTATCGGAAGGGTCTCAGGATTGGATTGGGAAGGAGTTGGATATCCCTTCTCATGCTTTAGGAAGTGTCTCAGGTTGGAATGGGAAGGAGTTGGATATCACATCTCATGTTATAGGAAGGGTCTCAGGATTGGAATGGGAAGGATTTGGATATCACATCTCTTGCTATAGGAAGGGTCTCAGGATTGGAATGGGTAGGAGTTGGATATTACTTTCTTGCTATAGGAAGGGTCTCATGTTTGGAATGGGAAGGAGTTGGATATCACATATGCTATAGTTAGTGTCTCAGGTTTGGAACGGGAAGGAGTTGGATATCACATCTCATGTTATAGGAAGGGTCTCAGGTTTGGTATAAGCATTGAGATATCACATCTCTGCTATCGGAAGCGGCTCAGGATTGGAATGGGAAGGAGTTGGATATCCCATCTCATGTTATAGGAAGAGTCTCTGGTTTGGTATTAGAATCATTGAGATATCAGATCGCATGCTGTAGGAAGGGTCTAAGGATTGGAATGGGATGGACTTGGATATCACATCTCATGTTATAGGTAGGCTCTCAGGTTTGGTATAAGCATTGAGATATCACATCTCATGCTATAGGGAGGGTCTCAGGATTGGAATGGGAAGGAATTGGATATCACATCTCATGCTATAGGAAGGGTCTCAGATTTGGTATAAGCATTGAGATATCACATCTCATGCTAAAGGAAGGGTCTCAGGATTGGAATGGGAAGGAGTTGTATATGACATCTCAGGCCATGACATCTCAGGCCATAGGAAGGTTGTCAGGTTTGGTATAAGCATTGAGATATCATATTGCATGCTGTAGGAAGGTCTAAGGATTGGAATGGGAAGGACCTGGATATCACATCTCATGCTATAGAACGGCTCTCAGGTTTGGAAAGGGAAGGAGTTGGATATCACATCTCATGTTATAGGATGGATCTCAGGTTTGGTATTAGAAGTATTGAGATATCACATCTCATGTTATCGGAAGGATCTCAGGTTTGGTATTAGAAGTATTGAGATATCACATCTCATGCTATAGGAAGGGTCTCAGGATTGGAATGGGAAGGAGTTGGATATCACATCTCATACTAAAGGAAGGGTCTCAGGTTTGGTAGAAGCATTGCGATATCACATCTCATGCTATAGGAAGGGTCTCAGGATTGGAATGGGAAGGACTTAGATATCACATATCATGCTATAGGGAGGGTCTCAGTTTTGATATTAGAAGCATTGAGATATCACATCTCATGCTATCGGAAGTGTCTCAGGATTGGAATGGGAAGGAGCTGGATATCACATCTCATGCTAAAGGAAGGGTCTCAGGTTTGGAACGGGAAGGAATTGGATATCACATCTCATGTTATAGGAAGGGTCTCAGGTTTGGTATAAACATTGAGATATCACATCTCTGCTATCGGAAGTGTCTCAGGATTGGAATGGGAAGGAGTTGGATTTCCCATCTCATGTTATAGGACGGGTCTCAGGTTTGTTATTGGAATCATTGAGATATCATATTGCATGCTGTAGGAAGGGTCTAAGGGTTGGAATGTGAAGGACTTGGATATCACATCTCATGCTATAGATAGGCTCTTAGGTTTGGAAAGGGAAGGAGTTGGATCTCACATTTCATGTTAGAGGAAGGATCTCAGGTTTGGTATTAGAAGCATTGAGATATCACATCTCATGCTATATGAAGGGTCTCAGGATTGGAATGGGAAGGAGTTGGATATCACATCTCATGCTATAGGAAGGGTCTCAGGTTTGGTATAAGCATTGAGATATCACATCTCATGCTATAGGAAGGGTCTCAGGATTGGAATGGAAGGAGTTGGATGTCACATCTCATGTTATAGGAAGAGTCTCAAGTTTGGTATTAGAAGCATTGAGATATCACATCTCATGCTATAGGAAGTGTCTTAGGATTGGAATGGGAAGGACTTGGATATCACATTTCATGCTATAGGTAGGGTCTCAAGTTTGACATTAGAAGCATTGAGATATCACATCTCATGCTATAGGAAGGGTCTGAGGATTGGAATGGGAAGGAGTTGGATATCACATCTCCTGCTATGGGAAGGGTCTCAGGTTTGGTATAAGCAGTGAGATATCACATCTCATGCTATAGGAAGTGTCTCAGGATTGGAATGGGAAGGAGTTGGATATCACATCTCATGGTATAGGAAGGATCTCATAAGCATTGAGATATCACATCTCTGCTATCGGAAGGGTCTCAAGATTGGAATGGGAAGGAGTTGGATATTCCCATCTCATGTTATAGGAAGGGTCTCAGGTTTGGTATTAGAAGCATTGAGATATCACATCTCATGCTATAGGAAGGGTCTCAGGATTGGAATGGGAAGGACTTGGATATCACATCTCATGCTATAGGGAGGGTCTCAAGTTTGATATTAGAAGCTTTGAGATATCACATCTCATGATATCGGAAGGGTCTCAGGATTGGAATGGGAAGGAGTTGGATATCACATCTCATGATAAAGGAAGGGTCTAAGGTTTGGAAGGGGAAGGATTTGGATATCACATCTCATGTTATATTACGGGTCTCAGGTTTGGTATTAGAAGCATTGAGATATCAAGTCTCATAGTATAGGAAGGGTCTCAGAAATGGAATGGGAAGGAGTTGGATATCCCATCTCATGTTATAGGAAGAGTCTCTGGTTTGGTATTAGAATCATTGAGATATCACATCGCATGCTGTAGGAAGGGTCTAAGGATTGGAATGGGATGGACTTGGATATCACATCTCATGCTATAGGTAGGCTCTCAGGTTTGGTATAAGCATTGAGATATCACATCTCATGCTATAGGAAGGGTCTCAGAATTGGAATGGGAAGGAGTTGGATATCACATCTCAAGCTATAGGAAGGGTCTCAGTATTGGAATGGGAAGGACTTGGATATCACATCTCATGCTATAGGAAGGCTCTCAGGTTTGGAAGGGGAAAGAGTTGGATATCTCATTTCATGTTAGAGGTAGGATCTCAGGTTTGGTATTAGAGGCATTGAGATATCACATCTCATGCTATCAGAAGGGTCTCAGGAATGGAATGGGAAGGAGTTGGATATCACATCTCATGCTAAAGGGAGGGTCTCAGGTTTGGAAGGGGAAGGATTTGGATATCACATCTCATGTTATAGGAAGGATCTCAGGTTTGGTATTAGAAGCATTGAGATATCACATCTCATGCTATCGGAAGGATCTCAGGTTTGGTATTAGAAGCATTGAGATATCACATCTCATGCTATCAGAAGAGTCTCAGGATTGGAATAGGAAGGAGTTGGATATCACATTTCATGCTAAAGGGAGGGTCTCAGGTTTGGAAGGGGAAGGATTTGGATATCACATCTCATGTTATCGGAAGGATCTCACGTTTGGTATTAGAAGTATTGAGATATCATATCTCATGCTATAGGAAGGGTCTCAGGATTGGAATGGGAAGGAGTTGGATATCACATCTCATGCTATAGGGAGGGTCTCAGGATTGGAATGGGAAGGACTTAGATATCACATATCATGCTATAGGGAGGGTCTCAGTTTTGATATTAGAAGCATTGAGATATCACATCTCATGCTATCGGAAGTGTCTCAGGATTGGAATGGGAAGGAGCTGGATATCACATCTCATGCTAAAGGAAGGGTCTCAGGTTTGGAACGGGAAGGATTTGGATATCACATCTCATGTTATAGGAAGGGTCTCAGGTTTGGTATAAGCATTGAGATATCACATCTCTGCTATCGGAAGTGTCTCAGGATTGGAATGGGAAGGAGTTGGATATCCCATCTCATGTTATAGGACGGGTCTCAGGTTTGTTATTAGAATCATTGAAATATCATATTGCATGCTATAGGAAGGGTCTAAGGGTTGGAATGTGAAGGACTTGGATATCACATCTCATGCTATAGATAGGCTCTTAGGTTTGGAAAGGGAAGGAGTTGGATATCACATTTCATGTTAGAGGAAGGATCTCAGGTTTGGTATTAGAAGCATTGAGATATCACATCTCATGCTATAGGAAGGGTCTCAGGATTGGAATGGGAAGCAGTTGGATATCACATCTCATGCTATAGGAAGGGTCTCAGGTTTGGTATAAGCATTGAGATATCACATCTCATGCTATAGGACGGGTCTCAGGATTGGAATGGAAGGAGTTGGATATCACATCTCATGTTATAGGAAGGATCTCAGGTTTGGTATTAGACGCATTGAGACATCACATCTCATGCTATAGGAAGGGTCTCAGGGTTGGAATGGGAAGGAGTTGGATATCACATCTCATCCAATAGGAAGGGTCTCAGGTTTGGAATGGGAAGGAATTGGATATCACATCTCATGTTATAGGAAGGATCTCAGGTTTGGTATTAGAAGCATTGAGATATCACATCTCATGCTATAGGAAGGGTCTCAGGATTGGAATGTGAAGGATTTGGATATCACATCTCATGCTAAAGGAAGGGTCTCAGGTTTGGTAGAAGCATTGAGATATCATGTCGCTGCTATCGGGAGGGTCTCAGGATTGGATTGGGAAGGAGTTGGATATCCCTTCTCATGCTATAGGAAGGGTCTCAGGATTTGAATGGCAAGGAGTTGGATATCACATCTCATGCCATAGGAAGGGTCTCAGGTTTGGTATAAGCATTGAGATATCACATCTCTGCTATCGGAAGGGTCTCAGGATTGGATTGGGAAGGAGTTGGATATCCCTTCTCATGCTTTAGGAAGTGTCTCAGGTTGGAATGGGAAGGAGTTGGATATCACATCTCATGTTATAGGAAGGGTCTCAGGATTGGAATGGGAAGGATTTGGATATCACATCTCTTGCTATAGGAAGGGTCTCAGGATTGGAATGGGTAGGAGTTGGATATTACTTTCTTGCTATAGGAAGGGTCTCATGTTTGGAATGGGAAGGAGTTGGATATCACATATGCTATAGTTAGTGTCTCAGGTTTGGAACGGGAAGGAGTTGGATATCACATCTCATGTTATAGGAAGGGTCTCAGGTTTGGTATAAGCATTGAGATATCACATCTCTGCTATCGGAAGCGGCTCAGGATTGGAATGGGAAGGAGTTGGATATCCCATCTCATGTTATAGGAAGAGTCTCTGGTTTGGTATTAGAATCATTGAGATATCAGATCGCATGCTGTAGGAAGGGTCTAAGGATTGGAATGGGATGGACTTGGATATCACATCTCATGTTATAGGTAGGCTCTCAGGTTTGGTATAAGCATTGAGATATCACATCTCATGCTATAGGGAGGGTCTCAGGATTGGAATGGGAAGGAATTGGATATCACATCTCATGCTATAGGAAGGGTCTCAGATTTGGTATAAGCATTGAGATATCACATCTCATGCTAAAGGAAGGGTCTCAGGATTGGAATGGGAAGGAGTTGTATATGACATCTCAGGCCATGACATCTCAGGCCATAGGAAGGTTCTCAGGTTTGGTATAAGCATTGAGATATCATATTGCATGCTGTAGGAAGGGTCTAAGGATTGGAATGGGAAGGACCTGGATATCACATCTCATGCTATAGAACGGCTCTCAGGTTTGGAAAGGGAAGGAGTTGGATATCACATCTCATGTTATAGGATGGATCTCAGGTTTGGTATTAGAAGTATTGAGATATCACATCTCATGTTATCGGAAGGATCTCAGGTTTGGTATTAGAAGTATTGAGATATCACATCTCATGCTATAGGAAGGGTCTCAGGATTGGAATGGGAAGGAGTTGGATATCACATCTCATACTAAAGGAAGGGTCTCAGGTTTGGTAGAAGCATTGAGATATCACATCTCATGCTATAGGAAGGGTCTCAGGATTGGAATGGGAAGGACTTAGATATCACATATCATGCTATAGGGAGGGTCTCAGTTTTGATATTAGAAGCATTGAGATATCACATCTCATGCTATCGGAAGTGTCTCAGGATTGGAATGGGAAGGAGCTGGATATCACATCTCATGCTAAAGGAAGGGTCTCAGGTTTGGAACGGGAAGGAATTGGATATCACATCTCATGTTATAGGAAGGGTCTCAGGTTTGGTATAAACATTGAGATATCACATCTCTGCTATCGGAAGTGTCTCAGGATTGGAATGGGAAGGAGTTGGATTTCCCATCTCATGTTATAGGACGGGTCTCAGGTTTGTTATTGGAATCATTGAGATATCATATTGCATGCTGTAGGAAGGGTCTAAGGGTTGGAATGTGAAGGACTTGGATATCACATCTCATGCTATAGATAGGCTCTTAGGTTTGGAAAGGGAAGGAGTTGGATCTCACATTTCATGTTAGAGGAAGGATCTCAGGTTTGGTATTAGAAGCATTGAGATATCACATCTCATGCTATAGGAAGGGTCTCAGGATTGGAATGGGAAGCAGTTGGATATCACATCTCATGCTATAGGAAGGGTCTCAGGTTTGGTATAAGCATTGAGATATCACATCTCATGCTATAGGACGGGTCTCAGGATTGGAATGGAAGGAGTTGGATATCACATCTCATGTTATAGGAAGGATCTCAGGTTTGGTATTAGACGCATTGAGACATCACATCTCATGCTATAGGAAGGGTCTCAGGGTTGGAATGGGAAGGAGTTGGATATCACATCTCATCCAATAGGAAGGGTCTCAGGTTTGGAATGGGAAGGAATTGGATATCACATCTCATGTTATAGGAAGGATCTCAGGTTTGGTATTAGAAGCATTGAGATATCACATCTCATGCTATAGGAAGGGTCTCAGGATTGGAATGTGAAGGAGTTGGATATCCCTTCTCATGCTATAGGAAGGGTCTCAGGATTTGAATGGCAAGGAGTTGGATATCACATCTCATGCCATAGGAAGGGTCTCAGGTTTGGTATAAGCATTGAGATATCACATCTCTGCTATCGGAAGGGTCTCAGGATTGGATTGGGAAGGAGTTGGATATCCATTCTCATGCTTTAGGAAGTGTCTCAGGTTGGAATGGGAAGGAGTTGGATATCACATCTCATGTTATAGGAAGGGTCTCAGGATTGGAATGGGAAGGATTTGGATATCACATCTCTTGCTATAGGAAGGGTCTCAGGATTGGAATGGGTAGGAGTTGGATATTACTTTCTTGCTATAGGAAGGGTCTCATGTTTGGAATGGGAAGGAGTTGGATATCACATATGCTATAGTTAGTGTCTCAGGTTTGGAACGGGAAGGAGTTGGATATCACATCTCATGTTATAGGAAGGGTCTCAGGTTTGGTATAAGCATTGAGATATCACATCTCTGCTATCGGAAGCGGCTCAGGATTGGAATGGGAAGGAGTTGGATATCCCATCTCATGTTATAGGAAGAGTCTCTGGTTTGGTATTAGAATCATTGAGATATCAGATCGCATGCTGTAGGAAGGGTCTAAGGATTGGAATGGGATGGACTTGGATATCACATCTCATGTTATAGGTAGGCTCTCAGGTTTGGTATAAGCATTGAGATATCACATCTCATGCTATAGGGAGGGTCTCAGGATTGGAATGGGAAGGAATTGGATATCACATCTCATGCTATAGGAAGGGTCTCAGATTTGGTATAAGCATTGAGATATCACATCTCATGCTAAAGGAAGGGTCTCAGGATTGGAATGGGAAGGAGTTGTATATGACATCTCAGGCCATGACATCTCAGGCCATAGGAAGGTTCTCAGGTTTGGTATAAGCATTGAGATATCATATTGCATGCTGTAGGAAGGGTCTAAGGATTGGAATGGGAAGGACCTGGATATCACATCTCATGCTATAGAACGGCTCTCAGGTTTGGAAAGGGAAGGAGTTGGATATCACATCTCATGTTATAGGATGGATCTCAGGTTTGGTATTAGAAGTATTGAGATATCACATCTCATGTTATCGGAAGGATCTCAGGTTTGGTATTAGAAGTATTGAGATATCACATCTCATGCTATAGGAAGGGTCTCAGGATTGGAATGGGAAGGAGTTGGATATCACATCTCATACTAAAGGAAGGGTCTCAGGTTTGGTAGAAGCATTGCGATATCACATCTCATGCTATAGGAAGGGTCTCAGGATTGGAATGGGAAGGACTTAGATATCACATATCATGCTATAGGGAGGGTCTCAGTTTTGATATTAGAAGCATTGAGATATCACATCTCATGCTATCGGAAGTGTCTCAGGATTGGAATGGGAAGGAGCTGGATATCACATCTCATGCTAAAGGAAGGGTCTCAGGTTTGGAACGGGAAGGAATTGGATATCACATCTCATGTTATAGGAAGGGTCTCAGGTTTGGTATAAACATTGAGATATCACATCTCTGCTATCGGAAGTGTCTCAGGATTGGAATGGGAAGGAGTTGGATTTCCCATCTCATGTTGTAGGACGGGTCTCAGGTTTGTTATTGGAATCATTGAGATATCATATTGCATGCTGTAGGAAGGGTCTAAGGGTTGGAATGTGAAGGACTTGGATATCACATCTCATGCTATAGATAGGCTCTTAGGTTTGGAAAGGGAAGGAGTTGGATCTCACATTTCATGTTAGAGGAAGGATCTCAGGTTTGGTATTAGAAGCATTGAGATATCACATCTCATGCTATAGGAAGGGTCTCAGGATTGGAATGGGAAGGAGTTGGATATCACATCTCATGCTATAGGAAGGGTCTCAGGTTTGGTATAAGCATTGAGATATCACATCTCATGCTATAGGAAGGGTCTCAGGATTGGAATGGAAGGAGTTGGATGTCACATCTCATGTTATAGGAAGGATCTCAGGTTTGGTATTAGAAGCATTGAGACATCACATCTCATGCTATAGGAAGGGTCTCAGGATTGGAATGGGAAGGAGTTGAATATGACATCTCATGCCGTAGGAAGGGTCTCAGGTTTGGTATAAACATTGAGATATCACATCTCTGCTATCAAAAGGGTCTCAGGATTGGAATGGGAAGGAGTTGGATATCCCATCTCATGTTATAGGAAGAGTCTCAAGTTTGGTATTAGAAGCATTGAGATATCACATCTCATGCTATAGGAAGTGTCTTAGGATTGGAATGGGAAGGACTTGGATATCACATCTCATGCTATAGGTAGGGTCTCAAGTTTGACATTAGAAGCATTGAGATATCACATCTCATGCTATAGGAAGGGTCTGAGGATTGGAATGGGAAGGAGTTGGATATCACATCTCCTGCTATGGGAAGGGTCTCAGGTTTGGTATAAGCAGTGAGATATCACATCTCATGCTATAGGAAGTGTCTCAGGATTGGAATGGGAAGGAGTTGGATATCACATCTCATGGTATAGGAAGGATCTCATAAGCATTGAGATATCACATCTCTGCTATCGGAAGGGTCTCAAGATTGGAATGGGAAGGAGTTGGATATTCCCATCTCATGTTATAGGAAGGGTCTCAGGTTTGGTATTAGAAGCATTGAGATATCACATCTCATGCTATAGGAAGGGTCTCAGGATTGGAATGGGAAGGACTTGGATATCACATCTCATGCTATAGGGAGGGTCTCAAGTTTGATATTAGAAGCTTTGAGATATCACATCTCATGATATCGGAAGGGTCTCAGGATTGGAATGGGAAGGAGTTGGATATCACATCTCATGATAAAGGAAGGGTCTAAGGTTTGGAAGGGGAAGGATTTGGATATCACATCTCATGTTATATTACGGGTCTCAGGTTTGGTATTAGAAGCATTGAGATATCAAGTCTCATAGTATAGGAAGGGTCTCAGAAATGGAATGGGAAGGAGTTGGATATCCCATCTCATGTTATAGGAAGAGTCTCTGGTTTGGTATTAGAATCATTGAGATATCACATCGCATGCTGTAGGAAGGGTCTAAGGATTGGAATGGGATGGACTTGGATATCACATCTCATGCTATAGGTAGGCTCTCAGGTTTGGTATAAGCATTGAGATATCACATCTCATGCTATAGGAAGGGTCTCAGAATTGGAATGGGAAGGAGTTGGATATCACATCTCAAGCTATAGGAAGGGTCTCAGTATTGGAATGGGAAGGACTTGGATATCACATCTCATGCTATAGGAAGGCTCTCAGGTTTGGAAGGGGAAAGAGTTGGATATCTCATTTCATGTTAGAGGTAGGATCTCAGGTTTGGTATTAGAGGCATTGAGATATCACATCTCATGCTATCAGAAGGGTCTCAGGAATGGAATGGGAAGGAGTTAGATATCACATCTCATGCTAAAGGGAGGGTCTCAGGTTTGGAAGGGGAAGGATTTGGATATCACATCTCATGTTATAGGAAGGATCTCAGGTTTGGTATTAGAAGCATTGAGATATCACATCTCATGCTATCGGAAGGATCTCAGGTTTGGTATTAGAAGCATTGAGATATCACATCTCATGCTATCAGAAGAGTCTCAGGATTGGAATAGGAAGGAGTTGGATATCACATTTCATGCTAAAGGGAGGGTCTCAGGTTTGGAAGGGGAAGGATTTGGATATCACATCTCATGTTATCGTAAGGATCTCACGTTTGGTATTAGAAGTATTGAGATATCATATCTCATGCTATAGGAAGGGTCTCAGGATTGGAATGGGAAGGAGTTGGATATCACATATGCTATAGTTAGTGTCTCAGGTTTGGAACGGGAAGGAGTTGGATATCACATCTCATGTTATAGGAAGGGTCTCAGGTTTGGTATAAGCATTGAGATATCACATCTCTGCTATCGGAAGCGGCTCAGGATTGGAATGGGAAGGAGTTGGATATCCCATCTCATGTTATAGGAAGAGTCTCTGGTTTGGTATTAGAATCATTGAGATATCACATCGCATGCTGTAGGAAGGGTCTAAGGATTGGAATGGGATGGACTTGGATATCACATCTCATGTTATAGGTAGGCTCTCAGGTTTGGTATAAGCATTGAGATATCACATCTCATGCTATAGGGAGGGTCTCAGGATTGGAATGGGAAGGAATTGGATATCACATCTCATGCTATAGGAAGGGTCTCAGATTTGGTATAAGCATTGAGATATCACATCTCATGCTAAAGGAAGGGTCTCAGGATTGGAATGGGAAGGAGTTGTATATGACATCTCAGGCCATGACATCTCAGGCCATAGGAAGGTTCTCAGGTTTGGTATAAGCATTGAGATATCACATCTCTGCTATCGGAAGTGTCTCAGGATTGGAATGGGAAGGAGTTGGATATCCCATCTCATGTTATAGGACGGGTCTCAGGTTTGTTATTAGAATCATTGAGATATCATATTGCATGCTGTAGGAAGGGTCTAAGGGTTGGAATGTGAAGGACTTGGATATCACATCTCATGCTATAGATAGGCTCTTAGGTTTGGAAAGGGAAGGAGTTGGATATCACATTTCATGTTAGAGGAAGGATCTCAGGTTTGGTATTAGAAGCATTGAGATATCACATCTCATGCTATAGGAAGGGTCTCAGGATTGGAATGGGAAGCAGTTGGATATCACATCTCATGCTATAGGAAGGGTCTCAGGTTTGGTATAAGCATTGAGATATCACATCTCATGCTATAGGACGGGTCTCAGGATTGGAATGGAAGGAGTTGGATATCACATCTCATGTTATAGGAAGGATCTCAGGTTTGGTATTAGACGCATTGAGACATCACATCTCATGCTATAGGAAGGGTCTCAGGGTTGGAATGGGAAGGAGTTGGATATCACATCTCATCCAATAGGAAGGGTCTCAGGTTTGGAATGGGAAGGAATTGGATATCACATCTCATGTTATAGGAAGGATCTCAGGTTTGGTATTAGAAGCATTGAGATATCACATCTCATGCTATAGGAAGGGTCTCAGGATTGGAATGTGAAGGATTTGGATATCACATCTCATGCTAAAGGAAGGGTCTCAGGTTTGGTAGAAGCATTGAGATATCATGTCGCTGCTATCGGGAGGGTCTCAGGATTGGATTGGGAAGGAGTTGTATATCCCTTCTCATGCTATAGGAAGGGTCTCAGGATTTGAATGGCAAGGAGTTGGATATCACATCTCATGCCATAGGAAGGGTCTCAGGTTTGGTATAAGCATTGAGATATCACATCTCTGCTATCGGAAGGGTCTCAGGATTGGATTGGGAAGGAGTTGGATATCCCTTCTCATGCTTTAGGAAGTGTCTCAGGTTGGAATGGGAAGGAGTTGGATATCACATCTCATGTTATAGGAAGGGTCTCAGGATTGGAATGGGAAGGATTTGGATATCACATCTCTTGCTATAGGAAGGGTCTCAGGATTGGAATGGGTAGGAGTTGGATATTACTTTCTTGCTATAGGAAGGGTCTCATGTTTGGAATGGGAAGGAGTTGGATATCACATATGCTATAGTTAGTGTCTCAGGTTTGGAACGGGAAGGAGTTGGATATCACATCTCATGTTATAGGAAGGGTCTCAGGTTTGGTATAAGCATTGAGATATCACATCTCTGCTATCGGAAGCGGCTCAGGATTGGAATGGGAAGGAGTTGGATATCCCATCTCATGTTATAGGAAGAGTCTCTGGTTTGGTATTAGAATCATTGAGATATCAGATCGCATGCTGTAGGAAGGGTCTAAGGATTGGAATGGGATGGACTTGGATATCACATCTCATGTTATAGGTAGGCTCTCAGGTTTGGTATAAGCATTGAGATATCACATCTCATGCTATAGGGAGGGTCTCAGGATTGGAATGGGAAGGAATTGGATATCACATCTCATGCTATAGGAAGGGTCTCAGATTTGGTATAAGCATTGAGATATCACATCTCATGCTAAAGGAAGGGTCTCAGGATTGGAATGGGAAGGAGTTGTATATGACATCTCAGGCCATGACATCTCAGGCCATAGGAAGGTTCTCAGGTTTGGTATAAGCATTGAGATATCATATTGCATGCTGTAGGAAGGGTCTAAGGATTGGAATGGGAAGGACCTGGATATCACATCTCATGCTATAGAACGGCTCTCAGGTTTGGAAAGGGAAGGAGTTGGATATCACATCTCATGTTATAGGATGGATCTCAGGTTTGGTATTAGAAGTATTGAGATATCACATCATGTTATCGGAAGGATCTCAGGTTTGGTATTAAAAGTATTGAGATATCACATCTCATGCTATAGGAAGGGTCTCAGGATTGGAATGGGAAGGAGTTGGATATCACATCTCATACTAAAGGAAGGGTCTCAGGTTTGGTAGAAGCATTGAGATATCACATCTCATGCTATAGGAAGGGTCTCAGGATTGGAATGGGAAGGACTTAGATATCACATATCATGCTATAGGGAGGGTCTCAGTTTTGATATTAGAAGCATTGAGATATCACATCTCATGCTATCGGAAGTGTCTCAGGATTGGAATGGGAAGGAGCTGGATATCACATCTCATGCTAAAAGAAGGGTCTCAGGTTTGGAACGGGAAGGAATTGGATATCACATCTCATGTTATAGGAAGGGTCTCAGGTTTGGTATAAACATTGAGATATCACATCTCTGCTATCGGAAGTGTCTCAGGATTGGAATGGGAAGGAGTTGGATTTCCCATCTCATGTTATAGGACGGGTCTCAGGTTTGTTATTGGAATCATTGAGATATCATATTGCATGCTGTAGGAAGGGTCTAAGGGTTGGAATGTGAAGGACTTGGATATCACATCTCATGCTATAGATAGGCTCTTAGGTTTGGAAAGGGAAGGAGTTGGATCTCACATTTCATGTTAGAGGAAGGATCTCAGGTTTGGTATTAGAAGCATTGAGATATCACATCTCATGCTATAGGAAGGGTCTCAGGATTGGAATGGGAAGGAGTTGGATATCACATCTCATGCTATAGGAAGGGTCTCAGGTTTGGTATAAGCATTGAGATATCACATCTCATGCTATAGGAAGGGTCTCAGGATTGGAATGGAAGGAGTTGGATGTCACATCTCATGTTATAGGAAGGATCTCAGGTTTGGTATTAGAAGCATTGCGACATCACATCTCATGCTATAGGAAGGGTCTCAGGATTGGAATGGGAAGGAGTTGAATATGACATCTCATGCCGTAGGAAGGGTCTCAGGTTTGGTATAAACATTGAGATATCACATCTCTGCTATCAAAAGGGTCTCAGGATTGGAATGGGAAGGAGTTGGATATCCCATCTCATGTTATAGGAAGAGTCTCAAGTTTGGTATTAGAAGCATTGAGATATCACATCTCATGCTATAGGAAGTGTCTTAGGATTGGAATGGGAAGGACTTGGATATCACATCTCATGCTATAGGTAGGGTCTCAAGTTTGACATTAGAAGCATTGAGATATCACATCTCATGCTATAGGAAGGGTCTGAGGATTGGAATGGGAAGGAGTTGGATATCACATCTCCTGCTATGGGAAGGGTCTCAGGTTTGGTATAAGCAGTGAGATATCACATCTCATGCTATAGGAAGTGTCTCAGGATTGGAATGGGAAGGAGTTGGATATCACATCTCATGGTATAGGAAGGATCTCAGGTTTGGTATAAGCATTGAGATATCACATCTCTGCTATCGGAAGGGTCTCAAGATTGGAATGGGAAGGAGTTGGATATTCCCATCTCATGTTATAGGAAGGGTCTCAGGTTTGGTATTAGAAGCATTGAGATATCACATCTCATGCTATAGGAAGGGTCTCAGGATTGGAATGGGAAGGACTTGGATATCACATCTCATGCTATAGGGAGGGTCTCAAGTTTGATATTAGAAGCTTTGAGATATCACATCTCATGATATCGGAAGGGTCTCAGGATTGGAATGGGAAGGAGTTGGATATCACATCTCATGATAAAGGAAGGGTCTAAGGTTTGGAAGGGGAAGGATTTGGATATCACATCTCATGTTATATTACGGGTCTCAGGTTTGGTATTAGAAGCATTGAGATATCAAGTCTCATAGTATAGGAAGGGTCTCAGAAATGGAATGGGAAGGAGTTGGATATCCCATCTCATGTTATAGGAAGAGTCTCTGGTTTGGTATTAGAATCATTGAGATATCACATCGCATGCTGTAGGAAGGGTCTAAGGATTGGAATGGGATGGACTTGGATATCACATCTCATGCTATAGGTAGGCTCTCAGGTTTGGTATAAGCATTGAGATATCACATCTCATGCTATAGGAAGGGTCTCAGAATTGGAATGGGAAGGAGTTGGATATCACATCTCAAGCTATAGGAAGGGTCTCAGTATTGGAATGGGAAGGACTTGGATATCACATCTCATGCTATAGGAAGGCTCTCAGGTTTGGAAGGGGAAAGAGTTGGATATCTCATTTCATGTTAGAGGTAGGATCTCAGGTTTGGTATTAGAGGCATTGAGATATCACATCTCATGCTATCAGAAGGGTCTCAGGAATGGAATGGGAAGGAGTTAGATATCACATCTCATGCTAAAGGGAGGGTCTCAGGTTTGGAAGGGGAAGGATTTGGATATCACATCTCATGTTATAGGAAGGATCTCAGGTTTGGTATTAGAAGCATTGAGATATCACATCTCATGTTATCGGAAGGATCTCACGTTTGGTATTAGAAGTATTGAGATATCATATCTCATGCTATAGGAAGGGTCTCAGGATTGGAATGGGAAGGAGTTGGATATCACATCTCATGCTATAGGGAGGGTCTCAGGATTGGAATGGGAAGGACTTAGATATCACATATCATGCTATAGGGAGGGTCTCAGTTTTGATATTAGAAGCATTGAGATATCACATCTCATGCTATCGGAAGTGTCTCAGGATTGGAATGGGAAGGAGCTGGATATCACATCTCATGCTAAAGGAAGGGTCTCAGGTTTGGAACGGGAAGGATTTGGATATCACATCTCATGTTATAGGAAGGGTCTCAGGTTTGGTATAAGCATTGAGATATCACATCTCTGCTATCGGAAGTGTCTCAGGATTGGAATGGGAAGGAGTTGGATATCCCATCTCATGTTATAGGACGGGTCTCAGGTTTGTTATTAGAATCATTGAGATATCATATTGCATGCTGTAGGAAGGGTCTAAGGGTTGGAATGTGAAGGACTTGGATATCACATCTCATGCTATAGATAGGCTCTTAGGTTTGGAAAGGGAAGGAGTTGGATATCACATTTCATGTTAGAGGAAGGATCTCAGGTTTGGTATTAGAAGCATTGAGATATCACATCTCATGCTATAGGAAGGGTCTCAGGATTGGAATGGGAAGCAGTTGGATATCACATTTCATGCTATAGGAAGGGTCTCAGGTTTGGTATAAGCATTGAGATATCACATCTCATGCTATAGGACGGGTCTCAGGATTGGAATGGAAGGAGTTGGATATCACATCTCATGTTATAGGAAGGATCTCAGGTTTGGTATTAGACGCATTGAGACATCACATCTCATGCTATAGGAAGGGTCTCAGGGTTGGAATGGGAAGGAGTTGGATATCACATCTCATCCAATAGGAAGGGTCTCAGGTTTGGAATGGGAAGGAATTGGATATCACATCTCATGTTATAGGAAGGATCTCAGGTTTGGTATTAGAAGCATTGAGATATCACATCTCATGCTATAGGAAGGGTCTCAGGATTGGAATGGGAAGGACTTGGATATCACATCTCATGCTATAGGTAGGGTCTCAAGTTTGACATTAGAAGCATTGAGATATCACATCTCATGCTATAGGAAGGGTCTGAGGATTGGAATGGGAAGGAGTTGGATATCACATCTCCTGCTATGGGAAGGGTCTCAGGTTTGGTATAAGCAGTGAGATATCACATCACATGCTATAGGAAGTGTCTCAGGATTGGAATGGGAAGGAGTTGGATATCACATCTCATGTTATAGGAAGGATCTCAGGTTTGGTATAAGCATTGAGATATCACATCTCTGCTATCGGAAGGGTCTCAAGATTGGAATGGGAAGGAGTTGGATATTCCCATCTCATGTTATAGGAAGGGTCTCAGGTTTGGTATTAGAAGCATTGAGATATCACATCTCATGCTATAGGAAGGGTCTCAGGATTGGAATGGGAAGGACTTGGATATCACATCTCATGCTATAGGGAGGGTCTCAAGTTTGATATTAGAAGCTTTGAGATATCACATCTCATGATATCGGAAGGGTCTCAGGATTGGAATGGGAAGGAGTTGGATATCACATCTCATGATAAAGGAAGGGTCTAAGGTTTGGAAGGGGAAGGATTTGGATATCACATCTCATGTTATATTACGGGTCTCAGGTTTGGTATTAGAAGCATTGAGATATCAAGTCTCATAGTATAGGAAGGGTCTCAGAATTGGAATGGGAAGGAGTTGGATATCCCATCTCATGTTATAGGAAGAGTCTCTGGTTTGGTATTAGAATCATTGAGATATCACATCGCATGCTGTAGGAAGGGTCTAAGGATTGGAATGGGATGGACTTGGATATTCCATCTCATGCTATAGGTAGGCTCTCAGGTTTGGTATAAGCATTGAGATATCACATCTCATGCTATAGGAAGGGTCTCAGAATTGGAATGGGAAGGAGTTGGATATCACATCTCAAGCTATAGGAAGGGTCTCAGTATTGGAATGGGAAGGACTTGGATATCACATCTCATGCTATAGGAAGGCTCTCAGGTTTGGAAGGGGAAAGAGTTGGATATCTCATTTCATGTTAGAGGTAGGATCTCAGGTTTGGTATTAGAGGCATTGAGATATCACATCTCATGCTATCAGAAGGGTCTCAGGAATGGAATGGGAAGGAGTTAGATATCACATCTCATGCTAAAGGGAGGGTCTCAGGTTTGGAAGGGGAAGGATTTGGATATCACATCTCATGTTATAGGAAGGATCTCAGGTTTGGTATTAGAAGCATTGAGATATCACATCTCATGCTATCGGAAGGATCTCAGGTTTGGTATTAGAAGCATTGAGATATCACATCTCATGCTATCAGAAGAGTCTCAGGATTGGAATAGGAAGGAGTTGGATATCACATTTCATGCTAAAGGGAGGGTCTCAGGTTTGGAAGGGGAAGGATTTGGATATCACATCTCATGTTATCGGAAGGATCTCACGTTTGGTATTAGAAGTATTGAGATATCATATCTCATGCTATAGGAAGGGTCTCAGGATTGGAATGGGAAGGAGTTGGATATCACATATGCTATAGTTAGTGTCTCAGGTTTGGAACGGGAAGGAGTTGGATATCACATCTCATGTTATAGGAAGGGTCTCAGGTTTGGTATAAGCATTGAGATATCACATCTCTGCTATCGGAAGCGGCTCAGGATTGGAATGGGAAGGAGTTGGATATCCCATCTCATGTTATAGGAAGAGTCTCTGGTTTGGTATTAGAATCATTGAGATATCACATCGCATGCTGTAGGAAGGGTCTAAGGATTGGAATGGGATGGACTTGGATATCACATCTCATGTTATAGGTAGGCTCTCAGGTTTGGTATAAGCATTGAGATATCACATCTCATGCTATAGGGAGGGTCTCAGGATTGGAATGGGAAGGAATTGGATATCACATCTCATGCTATAGGAAGGGTCTCAGATTTGGTATAAGCATTGAGATATCACATCTCATGCTAAAGGAAGGGTCTCAGGATTGGAATGGGAAGGAGTTGTATATGACATCTCAGGCCATGACATCTCAGGCCATAGGAAGGTTCTCAGGTTTGGTATAAGCATTGAGATATCATATTGCATGCTGTAGGAAGGGTCTAAGGATTGGAATGGGAAGGACCTGGATATCACATCTCATGCTATAGAACGGCTCTCAGGTTTGGAAAGGGAAGGAGTTGGATATCACATCTCATGTTATAGGATGGATCTCAGGTTTGGTATTAGAAGTATTGAGATATCACATCTCATGTTATCGGAAGGATCTCAGGTTTGGTATTAGAAGTATTGAGATATCACATCTCATGCTATAGGAAGGGTCTCAGGATTGGAATGGGAAGGAGTTGGATATCACATCTCATGCTAAAGGAAGGGTCTCAGGTTTGGTAGAAGCATTGAGATATCACATCTCATGCTATAGGAAGGGTCTCAGGATTGGAATGGGAAGGAATTGGATATCACATCTCATGTTATAGGAAGGATCTCAGGTTTGGTATTAGAAGCATTGAGATATCACATCTCATGCTATAGGAAGGGTCTCAGGATTGGAATGGGAAGGACTTGGATATCACATCTCATGCTATAGGTAGGGTCTCAAGTTTGACATTAGAAGCATTGAGATATCACATCTCATGCTATAGGAAGGGTCTGAGGATTGGAATGGGAAGGAGTTGGATATCACATCTCCTGCTATGGGAAGGGTCTCAGGTTTGGTATAAGCAGTGAGATATCACATCACATGCTATAGGAAGTGTCTCAGGATTGGAATGGGAAGGAGTTGGATATCACATCTCATGTTATAGGAAGGATCTCAGGTTTGGTATAAGCATTGAGATATCACATCTCTGCTATCGGAAGGGTCTCAAGATTGGAATGGGAAGGAGTTGGATATTCCCATCTCATGTTATAGGAAGGGTCTCAGGTTTGGTATTAGAAGCATTGAGATATCACATCTCATGCTATAGGAAGGGTCTCAGGATTGGAATGGGAAGGACTTGGATATCACATCTCATGCTATAGGGAGGGTCTCAAGTTTGATATTAGAAGCTTTGAGATATCACATCTCATGATATCGGAAGGGTCTCAGGATTGGAATGGGAAGGAGTTGGATATCACATCTCATGATAAAGGAAGGGTCTAAGGTTTGGAAGGGGAAGGATTTGGATATCACATCTCATGTTATATTACGGGTCTCAGGTTTGGTATTAGAAGCATTGAGATATCAAGTCTCATAGTATAGGAAGGGTCTCAGAATTGGAATGGGAAGGAGTTGGATATCCCATCTCATGTTATAGGAAGAGTCTCTGGTTTGGTATTAGAATCATTGAGATATCACATCGCATGCTGTAGGAAGGGTCTAAGGATTGGAATGGGATGGACTTGGATATTCCATCTCATGCTATAGGTAGGCTCTCAGGTTTGGTATAAGCATTGAGATATCACATCTCATGCTATAGGAAGGGTCTCAGAATTGGAATGGGAAGGAGTTGGATATCACATCTCAAGCTATAGGAAGGGTCTCAGTATTGGAATGGGAAGGACTTGGATATCACATCTCATGCTATAGGAAGGCTCTCAGGTTTGGAAGGGGAAAGAGTTGGATATCTCATTTCATGTTAGAGGTAGGATCTCAGGTTTGGTATTAGAGGCATTGAGATATCACATCTCATGCTATCAGAAGGGTCTCAGGAATGGAATGGGAAGGAGTTAGATATCACATCTCATGCTAAAGGGAGGGTCTCAGGTTTGGAAGGGGAAGGATTTGGATATCACATCTCATGTTATAGGAAGGATCTCAGGTTTGGTATTAGAAGCATTGAGATATCACATCTCATGCTATCGGAAGGATCTCAGGTTTGGTATTAGAAGCATTGAGATATCACATCTCATGCTATCAGAAGAGTCTCAGGATTGGAATAGGAAGGAGTTGGATATCACATTTCATGCTAAAGGGAGGGTCTCAGGTTTGGAAGGGGAAGGATTTGGATATCACATCTCATGTTATCGTAAGGATCTCACGTTTGGTATTAGAAGTATTGAGATATCATATCTCATGCTATAGGAAGGGTCTCAGGATTGGAATGGGAAGGAGTTGGATATCACATATGCTATAGTTAGTGTCTCAGGTTTGGAACGGGAAGGAGTTGGATATCACATCTCATGTTATAGGAAGGGTCTCAGGTTTGGTATAAGCATTGAGATATCACATCTCTGCTATCGGAAGCGGCTCAGGATTGGAATGGGAAGGAGTTGGATATCCCATCTCATGTTATAGGAAGAGTCTCTGGTTTGGTATTAGAATCATTGAGATATCACATCGCATGCTGTAGGAAGGGTCTAAGGATTGGAATGGGATGGACTTGGATATCACATCTCATGTTATAGGTAGGCTCTCAGGTTTGGTATAAGCATTGAGATATCACATCTCATGCTATAGGGAGGGTCTCAGGATTGGAATGGGAAGGAATTGGATATCACATCTCATGCTATAGGAAGGGTCTCAGATTTGGTATAAGCATTGAGATATCACATCTCATGCTAAAGGAAGGGTCTCAGGATTGGAATGGGAAGGAGTTGTATATGACATCTCAGGCCATGACATCTCAGGCCATAGGAAGGTTCTCAGGTTTGGTATAAGCATTGAGATATCATATTGCATGCTGTAGGAAGGGTCTAAGGATTGGAATGGGAAGGACCTGGATATCACATCTCATGCTATAGAACGGCTCTCAGGTTTGGAAAGGGAAGGAGTTGGATATCACATCTCATGTTATAGGATGGATCTCAGGTTTGGTATTAGAAGTATTGAGATATCACATCTCATGTTATCGGAAGGATCTCAGGTTTGGTATTAGAAGTATTGAGATATCACATCTCATGCTATAGGAAGGGTCTCAGGATTGGAATGGGAAGGAGTTGGATATCACATCTCATGCTAAAGGAAGGGTCTCAGGTTTGGTAGAAGCATTGAGATATCACATCTCATGCTATAGGAAGGGTCTCAGGATTGGAATGGGAAGGACTTAGATATCACATATCATGCTATAGGGAGGGTCTCAGTTTTGATATTAGAAGCATTGAGATATCACATCTCATGCTATCGGAAGTGTCTCAGGATTGGAATGGGAAGGAGCTGGATATCACATCTCATGCTAAAGGAAGGGTCTCAGGTTTGGAACGGGAAGGAGTTGGATATCACATCTCATGTTATAGGAAGGGTCTCAGGTTTGGTATAAACATTGAGATATCACATCTCTGCTATCGGAAGTGTCTCAGGATTGGAATGGGAAGGAGTTGGATATCCCATCTCATGTTATAGGACGGGTCTCAGGTTTGTTATTGGAATCATTGAGATATCATATTGCATGCTGTAGGAAGGGTCTAAGGGTTGGAATGTGAAGGACTTGGATATCACATCTCATGCTATAGATAGGCTCTTAGGTTTGGAAAGGGAAGGAGTTGGATCTCACATTTCATGTTAGAGGAAGGATCTCAGGTTTGGTATTAGAAGCATTGAGATATCACATCTCATGCTATAGGAAGGGTCTCAGGATTGGAATGGGAAGGAGTTGGATATCACATCTCATGCTATAGGAAGGGTCTCAGGTTTGGTATAAGCATTGAGATATCACATCTCATGCTATAGGAAGGGTCTCAGGATTGGAATGGAAGGAGTTGGATATCACATCTCATGTTATAGGAAGGATCTCAGGTTTGGTATTAGAAGCATTGAGACATCACATCTCATGCTATAGGAAGGGTCTCAGGATTGGAATGGGAAGGAGTTGGATATCAAATCTCATGCTATAGGAAGGGTCTCAGGATTGGAATGGGAAGGAGTTGAATATGACATCTCATGCCGTAGGAAGGGTCTCAGGTTTGGTATAAACATTGAGATATCACATCTCTGCTATCAAAAGGGTCTCAGGATTGGAATGGGAAGGAGTTGGATATCCCATCTCATGTTATAGGAAGAGTCTCAAGTTTGGTATTAGAAGCATTGAGATATCACATCTCATGCTATAGGAAGTGTCTTAGGATTGGAATGGGAAGGACTTGGATATCACATCTCATGCTATAGGTAGGGTCTCAAGTTTGACATTAGAAGCATTGAGATATCACATCTCATGCTATAGGAAGGGTCTGAGGATTGGAATGGGAAGGAGTTGGATATCACATCTCCTGCTATGGGAAGGGTCTCAGGTTTGGTATAAGCAGTGAGATATCACATCTCATGCTATAGGAAGTGTCTCAGGATTGGAATGGGAAGGAGTTGGATATCACATCTCATGTTATAGGAAGGATCTCAGGTTTGGTATAAGCATTGAGATATCACATCTCTGCTATCGGAAGGGTCTCAAGATTGGAATGGGAAGGAGTTGGTTATTCCCATCTCATGTTATAGGAAGGGTCTCAGGTTTGGTATTAGAAGCATTGAGATATCACATCTCATGCTATAGGAAGGGTCTCAGGATTGGAATGGGAAGGACTTGGATATCACATCTCATGCTATAGGGAGGGTCTCAAGTTTGATATTAGAAGCTTTGAGATATCACATCTCATGATATCGGAAGGGTCTCAGGATTGGAATGGGAAGGAGTTGGATATCACATCTCATGATAAAGGAAGGGTCTAAGGTTTGGAAGGGGAAGGATTTGGATATCACATCTCATGTTATATTACGGGTCTCAGGTTTGGTATTAGAAGCATTGAGATATCAAGTCTCATAGTATAGGAAGGGTCTCAGAATTGGAATGGGAAGGAGTTGGATATCCCATCTCATGTTATAGGAAGAGTCTCTGGTTTGGTATTAGAATCATTGAGATATCACATCGCATGCTGTAGGAAGGGTCTAAGGATTGGAATGGGATGGACTTGGATATCACATCTCATGCTATAGGTAGGCTCTCAGGTTTGGTATAAGCATTGAGATATCACATCTCATGCTATAGGAAGGGTCTCAGAATTGGAATGGGAAGGAGTTGGATATCACATCTCAAGCTATAGGAAGGGTCTCAGTATTGGAATGGGAAGGACTTGGATATCACATCTCATGCTATAGGAAGGCTCTCAGGTTTGGAAGGGGAAAGAGTTGGATATCTCATTTCATGTTAGAGGTAGGATCTCAGGTTTGGTATTAGAGGCATTGAGATATCACATCTCATGCTATCAGAAGGGTCTCAGGAATGGAATGGGAAGGAGTTAGATATCACATCTCATGCTAAAGGGAGGGTCTCAGGTTTGGAAGGGGAAGGATTTGGATATCACATCTCATGTTATAGGAAGGATCTCAGGTTTGGTATTAGAAGCATTGAGATGGGGGGCGCTGTTGAGCAGCCGACAAGATGGCTGCCTAGCCTTTCAGCTCCGTGTGCTGCCGCTTTACATCTGCTTCCATCTGCGGTTTGCTACTCTGCCCCGTCTCCGGACTTGGCCCACGCATAGCTGACACTCGGGGCCACCCGCCTGTGAAATCTGGCCCTGAATCGGACCTTCTGACCCTGTGTTCGCGGTGCCTCGAACCAGGCCCGTGCGCTGCCGGTCGACGCCGCGGACGGTGTCGCAGACTTCCTTCCGTCGCAGCTGACGACCCGGCGGGCCGCCTCCCTATCTATCGCCACCGCGCCCACCTGCTTTGCGACTGGGGCCGGGGCCGGGGCGCGGGGGCCGCCTGTGCGGCCTACGCCGATACGCGTGGGCCGACCCGGCACGGCGCCGCGGAAGGCTCTGCTGAAGACTCCGCTGAAGACGCTCCTGGCCTGAACCAACTAACGACTGCGAACCGAGCCTGAGGTGAGGAGCTGGTGGGCCCTGTATGTGCGGCATTTCTCCACAACCCCTTGGGTCTATCTGTATGCCGCCCTAAGAGCTGTGCGGGGCTCCGTCAGAACGAACCTCTCGCCCGCTACTTCCAGGCACTCGGTTTTAAGGTCCTCCACGCCGCGCCGGTGCATTGCCCCGTCTCACGATAACCTCACGAGTCTGACTCCCTGGAACACGCCACGATGTCCAACAGGTCCAGGAACACCGGTAAATCTGGCGCCATGGACAAGTTTGCTAAGGCCACCCCGAGGCCCGACTCGGCCCATACATCATGCGATCAAATCGAAGCACCGCTCCCTGCAGAGGCCCCCCCCGCAGACCTGACGGTCGTTATGGAATCCATGGCCAGAAACTTTGCAGCTTTTCACGAGAAGCTAGATGACATTAATGCAAATGTGGCATCTCTACGAACCAAACTGGACCAACAAGGGTCGCGTATCACCGAAACCGAAAACAGGATCAGCTCCAACGAGGACAATATCAACACGCTGCAAAGCACGGTGTCCACCCTTGCCACGGACATGAAACTAGTGCGCGCTAAATGCGACGACCTCGAATCTAGATCACGGAGGAATAACATACGCATCATTGGAGTCCCGGAAAATGCACTGAAGGGCCGACTTGAATCCGCAGTCGAGAACCTCCTGAAAGACCTATTGGGCAATCCGGAATTGTCCCCCTTCTTCACAATCGAAAGGGCCCACAGGGCGTTGGCCCCACGCCCCAAACCAGGAGACTTCCCGCGGCCCATCATCGCCAAAATTCTGAGTTTTAGAGATCGGGACCAAATCCTCCGCCTTGCGCGGGAGAAGGGTGAACTCAGATTGGACTCGCAGGTGATCCGAATCTTCCCCGACTTCTCGATTGCAGTACAGCAGGAGCGCCGCCAATTTCTCGGGGTCAAGAACCTGCTCAGGGAGAGAAGCATTCCATACGCCATCCTGTTCCCGGCCCGTCTAAAGTTCACATTTAACAACAAACTTTATTTCTTCACGGTGCCCTCAGAAGCGGTGAAATTCATAGAGGCACACATCCCTCTGCATCCACCTGCCGGAGATGATATGGAAAATGACTGAACTTATTTTGAAACTTGCTCTCCCGAATCGCCGCCTACTCGAGCGGTCTGAGGGCTTCATCATCCATGGACTGCCCGCACTACCACCCTGCTGTTTTATTCCTACTTTTCACGCTCTCCGGGCTGCACTCACAGCTCCTTAGCCCTCAGATACGCACTTTCTATTTTGCATGTTGTTGGTCCACTCATAGTGATCATGTTGATTCCTGTCTTCATCAAATGCAATATCTCCCCATTTCGCATTCAGGCCGGCGCGGCCACAGGTAATGGCTGTGACATGCATCACTAAACCACAAACACTGTTTATTTTCTCACGGACGCCTTAGTGTCCCAAGCGTGCTAACACACGGCAATAGCGCACCCCATTGCGATTGCACTGCTTCCTATTTCTTTGTTTTTGGTTCGCCCCTGTTGGGCTCTTGCACAGGCTGGATCAAGTTGGGGTCGGTCCGACTGTGCACTGTTGGAGATGGGTGGGATGTACACTGCTGATCATGGGTTGGTGGTGAGGGTGGGGGGGGGAAACTGGGTGTTATCTACAAAAGGCACACGGGGTTGCATGTGGCCGGCACTAATGGGCCACGGTCGTAAATTTTGCCCCTTCCCTTGGGGCGCACACTATTGTTGGGTCCGAGACGTTCATTGAGAACACGTGTTACATAATGAGATACCTGGCACAGGTATGGCAACCGTCTTAATGTCATGGAATATCCGAGGGGTAAGCAATCACACTAAGGCGCGCAAAATCATGGCATATGCCAACAGACATAATTGCAAGATACTGTTCCTGCAGGAGACACACTCCAATGGCCACATCCCCAGAACAATGGCCCCGGCATGGGGACCTACTAGATTTTTTACCTCCTACTCCACTCAATCCAGGGGGGTTCTAACCATGATCCATAAATCCATCAAGTTCACACTGCATAAAAACTACACTGACCCTGAAGGACGCTATGTCATACTACATTGCACTTTGGCCAACAAAGAATATCTACTCGTCAACACCTATTGCCCCAATATCGATTCTCCTGATTTTTTTGACAAGATCGCCACTATACTGCTGGGATACGTGGGAACTCTGGTCATTTGGGCGGGAGATCTGAATCTTATCCTTGATGCGGCCCTGGATAGGACTGGATCCAACCCACGGCCTCTGTCCAGCGCCGCACGCAGGTTGCACTCTCACATTAAGACCCTCGACATTTGCGATGCCTGGAGGTCGCTACACCCACATCTTAGAGACTACACTTACTACTCATCAGTGCATGGGAGCTCTTCTAGGATAGACTTGTTTCTTGTCTCGAAAGGTGTCGTGGGAGGGGTGTTGGGCTCCCAGATCTTACCCCGCACGCTTTCTGATCATGCCCCGATCACACTCACAGCCAGACTAGGAGTACCCGTCCCGACGTTCAGCACCTGGCGTTTTAAATCCGACGCCCTGCGAGATGTGGTATTTAAGGCTGAAATACTCGACGATATTCTGTCTTTCTTCGAACTAAACACTCTCCGAGATACCTCTGCCGCCGTGAGGTGGGACGCCTTTAAGGTGTACATCAGGGGAATGTCTATCTCCCGGGAAGCTGGGGTGCTGAAATCAATCAGAACAGCGCTGAGCCGTTCAGAAAGCAAACTGAAACAACTGGAACTGCAGGGCGCCTCTGGTGCCGACCCCGCCACTCTTGCCCAGATCTCTGAGGAACTCCAGGCTTTCAACAAACTCGCCGTCAGCGAGATACATTTCCTTGGTCGCCCTCAAGCGGCCAGGAAATATGGTGAGGGAGAGAGGCCCGGGAGAACGTTAGCGACACTAACTAAATGGGAATCTGGCCGAACGCAAATCACCTCACTTAAAGATGAACAGGGTAATACCCAATGGGCTGACCTACAAATCCTGAACACATTTACCGAGTTCTACAGATCTCTCTACTCCCAGCCTGCTGAGCACACTGAACAGCACATGCGGGAACTCCTTGACTCGATCCCCACCACTGAGATCTCCTCCGCTACCCGTGACGATCTGGACTCTCCAGTCACGCTTGACGAGATAGTAACTGCCATCTCTGACCTACCCAAAGGCAAAGCCCCGGGGCCCGACGGTCTGACCGCCGATTTCTATCAAGAACACGTCGCTATACTCGCCCCCAAGCTACTCGAGGTCTGGGATGAATCGCTCCGAGTCTCTATTCTTCCCCTCTCTATGCGCGAGGCAGTCATTACGGTGCTGCTCAAGCCCGATAAGCCCGACGACGAATGTGGGTCCTATAGACCCCTCTCCCTAATGAACCTCGACACAAAGATCTTTGCAAAAATTATAGCGAACCGATTTCTGCCCATTATGACATATCTGGTCCATGATGACCAGGCCGGCTTTGTACCGGGCAGGTCCACCTCCCACAACATCAGGAGACTGTTTAATGTAATGTCCCGCATTGATCAAGAGGCACAAGCAGTGGCGGTCACACTGGACGCCCAGAAGGCCTTCGATATGGTCTCCTGGAGATACACTTGGCTGGTCCTTGAGAATATGGGTATTGGCCCGAACATGATTAAGTTTATAAAATTACTTTACACTTCTCCTGTGGCACGGGTTAGGGTCAATACACTAACTTCTGATCTTTTCACACTGTTCAGAGGTACCCGACAGGGATGCCCCTTCTCTCCAATACTGTTCGCCTTAGCAATTGAACCAATGGCAGACTATGTCCGTGCTCACCACGCCCGCAAGGGTATAAGACTGAAGGACAGCCCCGAAATTATATCCCTATATGCGGACGATGTTCTCTTATACATCAGAGACCCTGCAACACACACCTGACTCAATACTAAGGGACATTACTCGCATAGGCACTCACTCCGGCTTCACTATCAATTATTCTAAGTCGGAGATTTTCCCGCTCACTAAGGCCACCCAGCAACCTGCCTCTGAATACCCCCTCCGTTGGTCACCGAATGGTTTTAGATATTTGGGCGTGCACATATCCTTGGCCAAGTCCTCCCTTCTCGCTGACAATTACTCGGCGGTAACACGCATGGCCGAAACCAAAATCCTCAGGTGGCGTGCCCTCCCGCTCTCCATTGCTGGTCGGCTCTCCCTCATTAAAATGATTCTGCTCCCCAAACTTCTCTACATATTTAGCAACGTACCCGTGTGGCCTGGGAATAACTACTTTGCCAGACTGCACACACTGTTTGCTCAGTTCCTTTGGTACGCGGGCGCAGTACGCAAAAAGTGGACGGACATGACACTTCCATGCAAACTAGGGGGACTCACAGCCCCGAATATATCACTTTACTGGCACGCAGCTCAGGCCCAACATGCCACCCACTGGTATCCTGGTGCACCAACGCGTCCCCATGTCAAACTGGAGAGATTGGCGACCACCGGCATCGACCTAATGTCCGCGCTACTGCATTACCAATACATACCCGACTCTCCTATCGACCCTCTCTACACAACCCTCTTGGCCTGGTCTCGCATGCTTTCCCAGACGCCTGGAGCCTTCCCGTACTACAAGTGGCTTCCCGTGTGGGCTTTTCCTGGCCTGGAGCCCACACACGACGCAGCGCTGGCCCGACACTGGGGGGAGCTGGGATACCATGCACTGACGGACTTCTACCCTGAAGGCAGCTTTATTGACCCCCGATCTTGGAAACCGGGTCACACCGGGACCGCTTTGGAAACCCTCCAATATTATAGACTGCGGGCCGCGTTTAGGTCCAAATGGCCCACATTCCCGGACGAGCCCCCAGACAACCCAGCCATCGCATACATTGCCAACTCAGGGGGCGCCCGCGGCGTGGTCTCCTCACTCTACAAGATATTTCAGGCTGCTTCCCCTACTCCCACCCTCAAGGCACGCGATGACTGGGCCGACGACCTGGGCCTGGAAATATCAGATGGGGCCTGGGAGAACATGTGCCTGCACACCCAACGAGTCTCCCTCAACTTCCGTTTTCGCGCCATGCAGTACAAACTCCTAAATAGACTTTATTATACTCCGTACAGAACCTCTAGGTTCGCTCACACTGCGACACGCCCCTGCCCCCGCTGCAGGGCGACAGAGGCCGATCACCTACACATGTTTTGGTCCTGTAACAAACTGCTTGGTTTCTGGGAGGGCATCCTAGAAACTCTCTCTGCTATCATTGGGGTTGTTGTTGACCCAGATCCTCTGGCCGTCCTCTTTGGCGCCTGGACGACCGATGACACTAGATGTTCAGCTAGATTTTTGAATATTGCATGTATGGTTGCCAAGAAATGCGTCCTTCAGAATTGGAAAAATCCCTCCCCTCCGGCTCACCGGAAATGGCTCCATATGCTTACCTGGTCACGCAATTGCGAGGAGGAATTCATATCCATGCTCCCTGCTACATCTCGTCCCCGTAACATCTGGACAGAATTCAACACATACCTTAACAATAGAAGCACAAGTGCCTCCAGCTCTGGCTTGTCTCCCACCCCTCTGTAATTACCCCTACTATGTGCACACTTATTTGTATATATTTCATGCGACCACTGCCTTGTATTGCTGTGACCAATGTACCATGTTAAATGTACTGTATTGTTACGTCTTTTACAAGGGCTGGACTCGTGCCCTTGTTGCCTGCACCATGTAACCTTGTGCCGCTAAAAATAAAAGTTTAAAAAAAAAAAAAAAAAAAAGAAGCATTGAGATATCACATCTCATGCTATCGGAAGGATCTCAGGTTTGGTATTAGAAGCATTGAGATATCACATCTCATGCTATCAGAAGAGTCTCAGGATTGGAATAGGAAGGAGTTGGATATCACATTTCATGCTAAAGGGAGGGTCTCAGGTTTGGAAGGGGAAGGATTTGGATATCACATCTCATGTTATCGGAAGGATCTCACGTTTGGTATTAGAAGTATTGAGATATCATATCTCATGCTATAGGAAGGGTCTCAGGATTGGAATGGGAAGGAGTTGGATATCACATCTCATGCTATAGGGAGGGTCTCAGGATTGGAATGGGAAGGACTTAGATATCACATATCATGCTATAGGGAGGGTCTCAGTTTTGATATTAGAAGCATTGAGATATCACATCTCATGCTATCGGAAGTGTCTCAGGATTGGAATGGGAAGGAGCTGGATATCACATCTCATGCTAAAGGAAGGGTCTCAGGTTTGGAACGGGAAGGATTTGGATATCACATCTCATGTTATAGGAAGGGTCTCAGGTTTGGTATAAGCATTGAGATATCACATCTCTGCTATCGGAAGTGTCTCAGGATTGGAATGGGAAGGAGTTGGATATCCCATCTCATGTTATAGGACGGGTCTCAGGTTTGTTATTAGAATCATTGAGATATCATATTGCATGCTGTAGGAAGGGTCTAAGGGTTGGAATGTGAAGGACTTGGATATCACATCTCATGCTATAGATAGGCTCTTAGGTTTGGAAAGGGAAGGAGTTGGATATCACATTTCATGTTAGAGGAAGGATCTCAGGTTTGGTATTAGAAGCATTGAGATGTCACATCTCATGCTATAGGAAGGGTCTCAGGATTGGAATGGGAAGCAGTTGGATATCACATTTCATGCTATAGGAAGGGTCTCAGGTTTGGTATAAGCATTGAGATATCACATCTCATGCTATAGGACGGGTCTCAGGATTGGAATGGAAGGAGTTGGATATCACATCTCATGTTATAGGAAGGATCTCAGGTTTGGTATTAGACGCATTGAGACATCACATCTCATGCTATAGGAAAGGTCTCAGGGTTGGAATGGGAAGGAGTTGGATATCACATCTCATCCAATAGGAAGGGTCTCAGGTTTGGAATGGGAAGGAATTGGATATCACATCTCATGTTATAGGAAGGATCTCAGGTTTGGTATTAGAAGCATTGAGATATCACATCTCATGCTATAGGAAGGGTCTCAGGATTGGAATGGGAAGGACTTGGATATCACATCTCATGCTATAGGTAGGGTCTCAAGTTTGACATTAGAAGCATTGAGATATCACATCTCATGCTATAGGAAGGGTCTGAGGATTGGAATGGGAAGGAGTTGGATATCACATCTCCTGCTATGGGAAGGGTCTCAGGTTTGGTATAAGCAGTGAGATATCACATCACATGCTATAGGAAGTGTCTCAGGATTGGAATGGGAAGGAGTTGGATATCACATCTCATGTTATAGGAAGGATCTCAGGTTTGGTATAAGCATTGAGATATCACATCTCTGCTATCGGAAGGGTCTCAAGATTGGAATGGGAAGGAGTTGGATATTCCCATCTCATGTTATAGGAAGGGTCTCAGGTTTGGTATTAGAAGCATTGAGATATCACATCTCATGCTATAGGAAGGGTCTCAGGATTGGAATGGGAAGGACTTGGATATCACATCTCATGCTATAGGGAGGGTCTCAAGTTTGATATTAGAAGCTTTGAGATATCACATCTCATGATATCGGAAGGGTCTCAGGATTGGAATGGGAAGGAGTTGGATATCACATCTCATGATAAAGGAAGGGTCTAAGGTTTGGAAGGGGAAGGATTTGGATATCACATCTCATGTTATATTACGGGTCTCAGGTTTGGTATTAGAAGCATTGAGATATCAAGTCTCATAGTATAGGAAGGGTCTCAGAATTGGAATGGGAAGGAGTTGGATATCCCATCTCATGTTATAGGAAGAGTCTCTGGTTTGGTATTAGAATCATTGAGATATCACATCGCATGCTGTAGGAAGGGTCTAAGGATTGGAATGGGATGGACTTGGATATCACATCTCATGCTATAGGTAGGCTCTCAGGTTTGGTATAAGCATTGAGATATCACATCTCATGCTATAGGAAGGGTCTCAGAATTGGAATGGGAAGGAGTTGGATATCACATCTCAAGCTATAGGAAGGGTCTCAGTATTGGAATGGGAAGGACTTGGATATCACATGTCATGCTATAGGAAGGCTCTCAGGTTTGGAAGGGGAAAGAGTTGGATATCTCATTTCATGTTAGAGGTAGGATCTCAGGTTTGGTATTAGAGGCATTGAGATATCACATCTCATGCTATCAGAAGGGTCTCAGGAATGGAATGGGAAGGAGTTAGATATCACATCTCATGCTAAAGGGAGGGTCTCAGGTTTGGAAGGGGAAGGATTTGGATATCACATCTCATGTTATAGGAAGGATCTCAGGTTTGGTATTAGAAGCATTGAGATATCACATCTCATGCTATCGGAAGGATCTCAGGTTTGGTATTAGAAGCATTGAGATATCACATCTCATGCTATCAGAAGAGTCTCAGGATTGGAATAGGAAGGAGTTGGATATCACATTTCATGCTAAAGGGAGGGTCTCAGGTTTGGAAGGGGAAGGATTTGGATATCACATCTCATGTTATCGGAAGGATCTCACGTTTGGTATTAGAAGTATTGAGATATCATATCTCATGCTATAGGAAGTGTCTCAGGATTGGAATGGGAAGGAATTGGATATCACATATGCTATAGTTAGTGTCTCAGGTTTGGAACGGGAAGGAGTTGGATATCACATCTCATGTTATAGGAAGGGTCTCAGGTTTGGTATAAGCATTGAGATATCACATCTCTGCTATCGGAAGCGGCTCAGGATTGGAATGGGAAGGAGTTGGATATCCCATCTCATGTTATAGGAAGAGTCTCTGGTTTGGTATTAGAATCATTGAGATATCACATCGCATGCTGTAGGAAGGGTCTAAGGATTGGAATGGGATGGACTTGGATATCACATCTCATGTTATAGGTAGGCTCTCAGGTTTGGTATAAGCATTGAGATATCACATCTCATGCTATAGGGAGGGTCTCAGGATTGGAATGGGAAGGAATTGGATATCACATCTCATGCTATAGGAAGGGTCTCAGATTTGGTATAAGCATTGAGATATCACATCTCATGCTAAAGGAAGGGTCTCAGGATTGGAATGGGAAGGAGTTGTATATGACATCTCAGGCCATGACATCTCAGGCCATAGGAAGGTTCTCAGGTTTGGTATAAGCATTGAGATATCATATTGCATGCTGTAGGAAGGGTCTAAGGATTGGAATGGGAAGGACCTGGATATCACATCTCATGCTATAGAACGGCTCTCAGGTTTGGAAAGGGAAGGAGTTGGATATCACATCTCATGT
The DNA here is from genome assembly GCF_040938575.1 of Ambystoma mexicanum. Lineage (NCBI taxonomy): Eukaryota > Metazoa > Chordata > Amphibia > Caudata > Ambystomatidae > Ambystoma > Ambystoma mexicanum. Next base: position 1,341,274 of record NW_027182459.1, on the reverse strand, counting down.
TATAGGATGGATCTCAGGTTTGGTATTAGAAGTATTGAGATATCACATCTCATGTTATCGGAAGGATCTCAGGTTTGGTATTAGAAGTATTGAGATCTCACATCTCATGCTATAGGAAGGGTCTCAGGTTTGGAATGGGAAGGAGTTGGATATCACATCTCATGCTAAAGGAAGGGTCTCAGGTTTGGTAGAAGCATTGAGATATCACATCTCATGCTATAGGAAGGGTCTCAGGATTTAAATGGGAAGGACTTAGATATCACATATCATGCTATAGGGAGGGTCTCAGTTTTGATATTAGAAGCATTGAGATATCACATCTCATGCTATCGGAAGTGTCTCAGGATTGGAATGGGAAGGAGTTGGATATCCCATCTCATGTTATAGGACGGGTCTCAGGTTTGTTATTGGAATCATTGATATATCATATTGCATGCTGTAGGAAGGGTCTAAGGGTTGGAATGTGAAGGACTTGGATATCACATCTCATGCTATAGATAGGCTCTTAGGTTTGGAAAGGGAAGGAGTTGGATCTCACATTTCATGTTAGAGGAAGGATCTCAGGTTTGGTATTAGAAGCATTGAGATATCACATCTCATGCTATAGGAAGGGTCTCAGGATTGGAATGGGAAGGAGTTGGATATCACATCTCATGCTATAGGAAGGGTCTCAGGTTTGGTATAAGCATTGAGATATCACATCTCATGCTATAGGAAGGGTCTCAGGATTGGAATGAAAGGAGTTGGATATCACATCTCATGTTATAGGAAGGATCTCAGGTTTGGTATTAGAAGCATTGAGACATCACATCTCATGCTATAGGAAGGGTCTCAGGATTGGAATGGGAAGGAGTTGGATATCAAATCTCATGCTATAGGAAGGGTCTCAGGATTGGAATGGGAAGGAGTTGAATATGACATCTCATGCCGTAGGAAGGGTCTCAGGTTTGGTATAAACATTGAGATATCACATCTCTGCTATCAAAAGGGTCTCAGGATTGGAATGGGAAGGAGTTGGATATCCCATCTCATGTTATAGGAAGAGTCTCAAGTTTGGTATTAGAAGCATTGAGATATCACATCTCATGCTATAGGAAGTGTCTTAGGATTGGAATGGGAAGGACTTGGATATCACATCTCATGCTATAGGTAGGGTCTCAAGTTTGACATTAGAAGCATTGAGATATCACATCTCATGCTATAGGAAGGGTCTGAGGATTGGAATGGGAAGGAGTTGGATATCACATCTCCTGCTATGGGAAGGGTCTCAGGTTTGGTATAAGCAGTGAGATATCACATCTCATGCTATAGGAAGTGTCTCAGGATTGGAATGGGAAGGAGTTGGATATCACATCTCATGTTATAGGAAGGATCTCAGGTTTGGTATATGCATTGAGATATCACATCTCTGCTATCGGAAGGGTCTCAAGATTGGAATGGGAAGGTGTTGGATATTCCCATCTCATGTTATAGGAAGGGTCTCAGGTTTGGTATTAGAAGCATTGAGATATCACATCTCATGCTATAGGAAGGGTCTCAGGATTGGAATGGGAAGGACTTGGATATCACATCTCATGCTATAGGGAGGGTCTCAAGTTTGATATTAGAAGCTTTGAGATATCACATCTCATGATATCGGAAGGGTCTCAGGATTGGAATGGGAAGGAGTTGGATATCACATCTCATGATAAAGGAAGGGTCTAAGGTTTGGAAGGGGAAGGATTTGGATATCACATCTCATGTTATATTACGGGTCTCAGGTTTGGTATTAGAAGCATTGAGATATCAAGTCTCATAGTATAGGAAGGGTCTCAGAATTGGAATGGGAAGGAGTTGGATATCCCATCTCATGTTATAGGAAGAGTCTCTGGTTTGGTATTAGAATCATTGAGATATCACATCGCATGCTGTAGGAAGGGTCTAAGGATTGGAATGGGATGGACTTGGATATCACATCTCATGCTATAGGTAGGCTCTCAGGTTTGGTATAAGCATTGAGATATCACATCTCATGCTATAGGAAGGGTCTCAGAATTGGAATGGGAAGGAGTTGGATATCACATCTCAAGCTATAGGAAGGGTCTCAGTATTGGAATGGGAAGGACTTGGATATCACATCTCATGCTATAGGAAGGCTCTCAGGTTTGGAAGGGGAAAGAGTTGGATATCTCATTTCATGTTAGAGGTAGGATCTCAGGTTTGGTATTAGAGGCATTGAGATATCACATCTCATGCTATCAGAAGGGTCTCAGGAATGGAATGGGAAGGAGTTAGATATCACATCTCATGCTAAAGGGAGGGTCTCAGGTTTGGAAGGGGAAGGATTTGGATATCACATCTCATGTTATAGGAAGGATCTCAGGTTTGGTATTAGAAGCATTGAGATGGGGGGCGCTGTTGAGCAGCCGACAAGATGGCTGCCTAGCCTTTCAGCTCCGTGTGCTGCCGCTTTACATCTGCTTCCATCTGCGGTTTGCTACTCTGCCCCGTCTCCGGACTTGGCCCACGCATAGCTGACACTCGGGGCCACCCGCCTGTGAAATATGGCCCTGAATCGGACCTTCTGACCCTGTGTTCGCGGTGCCTCGAACCAGGCCCGTGCGCTGCCGGTCGACGCCGCGGACGGTGTCGTAGACTTCCTTCCGTCGCAGCTGACGACCCGGCGGGCCGCCTCCCTATCTATCGCCACCGCGCCCACCTGCTTTGCGACTGGGGCCGGGGCCGGGGCGCGGGGGCCGCCTGTGCGGCCTACGCCGATACGCGTGGGCCGACCCGGCGCGGCGCCGCGGAAGGCTCTGCTGAAGACTCCGCTGAAGACGCTCCTGGCCTGAACCAACTAACGACTGCGAACCGAGCCTGAGGTGAGGAGCTGGTGGGCCCTGTATGTGCGGCATTTCTCCACAACCCCTTGGGTCTATCTGTATGCCGCCCTAAGAGCCGTGCGGGGCTCCGTCAGAACGAACCTCTCGCCCGCTACCTCCGGCACTCGGTTTTAAGGTCCTCCACGCCGCGCCGGTGCATTGCCCCGTCTCACGATAACCTCACGAGTCTGACTCCCTGGAACACGCCACGATGTCCAACAGGTCCAGGAACACCGGTAAATCTGGCGCCATGGACAAGTTTGCTAAGGCCACCCCGAGGCCCGACTCGGCCCATACATCATGCGATCAAATCGAAGCACCGCTCCCTGCAGAGGCCCCCCCCGCAGACCTGACGGTCGTTATGGAATCCATGGCCAGAAACTTCGCAGCTTTTCACGAGAAGCTAGATGACATTAATGCAAATGTGGCATCTCTACGAACCAAACTGGACCAACAAGGGTCGCGTATCACCGAAACCGAAAACAGGATCAGCTCCAACGAGGACAATATCAACACGCTGCAAAGCACGGTGTCCACCCTTGCCACGGACATGAAACTAGTGCGCGCTAAATGCGACGACCTCGAATCTAGATCATGGAGGAATAACATACGCATCATTGGAGTCCCGGAAAATGCACTGAAGGGCCGACTTGAATCCGCAGTCGAGAACCTCCTGAAAGACCTATTGGGCAATCCGGAATTGTCCCCCTTCTTCACAATCGAAAGGGCCCACAGGGCGTTGGCCCCACGCCCCAAACCAGGAGACTTCCCGTGGCCCATCATCGCCAAAATTCTGAGTTTTAGAGATCGGGACCAAATCCTCCGCCTTGCGCGGGAGAAGGGTGAACTCAGATTGGACTTGCAGGTGATCCGAATCTTCCCCTACTTCTCGATTGCAGTACAGCAGGAGCGCCGCCAATTTCTCGGGGTCAAGAACCTGCTCAGGGAGAGAAGCATTCCATACGCCATCCTGTTCCCGGCCCGTCTAAAGTTCACATTTAACAACAAACTTTATTTCTTCACGGTGCCCTCAGAAGCGGTGAAATTCATAGAGGCACACATCCCTCTGCATCCACCTGCCGGAGATGATATGGAAAATGACTGAACTTATTTTGAAACTTGCTCTCCCGGATCGCCGCCTACTCGAGCGGTCTGAGGGCTTCATCATCCATGGACTGCCCGCACTACCACCCTGCTGTTTTATTCCTACTTTTCACGCTCTCCGGGCTGCACTCACAGCTCCTTAGCCCTCAGATACGCACTTTCTATTTTGCATGTTGTTGGTCCACTCATAGTGATCCTGTTGATTCCTGTCTTCATCAAATGCAATATCTCCCCATTTCGCATTCAGGCCGGCGCGGCCACAGGTAATGGCTGTGACATGCATCACTAAACCGCAAACACTGTTTATTTTCTCACGGACGCCTTAGTGTCCCAAGCGTGCTAACACACGGCAATAGCGCACCCCATTGCGATTGCACTGCTTCCTATTTCTTTGTTTTTGGTTCGCCCCTGTTGGGCTCTTGCACAGGCTGGATCAAGTTGGGGTCGGTCCGACTGTGCACTGTTGGAGATGGGTGGGATGTACACTGCTGATCATGGGTTGGTGGTGAGGGTGGGGGGGGAAACTGGGTGTTATCTACAAAAGGCACACGGGGTTGCATGTGGCCGGCACTAATGGGCCACGGTCGTAAATTTTGCCCCTTCCCTTGGGGCGCACACTATTGTTGGGTCCGAGACGTTCATTGAGAACACGTGTTACATAATGAGATACCTGGCACAGGTATGGCAACCGTCTTAATGTCATGGAATATCCGAGGGGTAAGCAATCACACTAAGGCGCGCAAAATCATGGCATATGCCAACAGACATAATTGCAAGATACTGTTCCTGCAGGAGACACACTCCAATGGCCACATCCCCAGAACAATGGCCCCGGCATGGGGACCTACTAGATTTTTTACCTCCTACTCCACTCAATCCAGGGGGGTTCTAACCATGATCCATAAATCCATCAAGTTCACACTGCATAAAAACTACACTGACCCTGAAGGACGCTATGTCATACTACATTGCACTTTGGCCAACAAAGAATATCTACTCGTCAACACCTATTGCCCCAATATCGATTCTCCTGATTTTTTTGACAAGATCGCCACTATACTGCTGGGATACGTGGGAACTCTGGTCATTTGGGCGGGAGATCTGAATCTTATCCTTGATGCGGCCCTGGATAGGACTGGATCCAACCCACGGCCTCTGTCCAGCGCCGCACGCAGGTTGCACTCTCACATTAAGACCCTCGACATTTGCGATGCCTGGAGGTCGCTACACCCACATCTTAGAGACTACACTTACTACTCATCAGTGCATGGGAGCTCTTCTAGGATAGACTTGTTTCTTGTCTCGAAAGGTGTCATGGGAGGGGTGTTGGGCTCCCAGATCTTACCCCGCACGCTTTCTGATCATGCCCCGATCACACTCACAGCCAGACTAGGAGTACCCGTCCCGACGTTCAGCACCTGGCGTTTTAAATCCGACGCCCTGCGAGATGTGGTATTTAAGGCTGAAATACTCGACGATATTCTGTCTTTCTTCGAACTAAACACTCTCCGAGATACCTCTGCCGCCGTGAGGTGGGACGCCTTTAAGGTGTACATCAGGGGAATGTCTATCTCCCGGGAAGCTGGGGTGCTGAAATCAATCAGAACAGCGCTGAGCCGTTCAGAAAGCAAACTGAAACAACTGGAACTGCAGGGCGCCTCTGGTGCCGACCCCGCCACTCTTGCCCAGATCTCTGAGGAACTCCAGGCTTTCAACAAACTCGCCGTCAGCGAGATACATTTCCTTGGTCGCCCTCAAGCGGCCAGGAAATATGGTGAGGGAGAGAGGCCCGGGAGAACGTTAGCGACACTAACTAAATGGGAATCTGGCCGAACGCAAATCACCTCACTTAAAGATGAACAGGGTAATACCCAATGGGCTGACCTACAAATCCTGAACACATTTACCGAGTTCTACAGATCTCTCTACTCCCAGCCTGCTGAGCACACTGAACAGCACATGCGGGAACTCCTTGACTCGATCCCCACCACTGAGATCTCCTCCGCTACCCGTGACGATCTGGACTCTCCAGTCACGCTTGACGAGATAGTAACTGCCATCTCTGACCTACCCAAAGGCAAAGCCCCGGGGCCCGACGGTCTGACCGCCGATTTCTATCAAGAACACGTCGCTATACTCGCCCCCAAGCTACTCGAGGTCTGGGATGAATCGCTCCGAGTCTCTATTCTTCCCCTCTCTATGCGCGAGGCAGTCATTACGGTGCTGCTCAAGCCCGATAAGCCCGACGACGAATGTGGGTCCTATAGACCCCTCTCCCTAATGAACCTCGACACAAAGATCTTTGCAAAAATTATAGCGAACCGATTTCTGCCCATTATGACATATCTGGTCCATGATGACCAGGCCGGCTTTGTACCGGGCAGGTCCACCTCCCACAACATCAGGAGACTGTTTAATGTAATGTCCCGCATTGATCAAGAGGCACAAGCAGTGGCGGTCACACTGGACGCCCAGAAGGCCTTCGATATGGTCTCCTGGAGATACACTTGGCTGGTCCTTGAGAATATGGGTATTGGCCCAAACATGATTAAGTTTATAAAATTACTTTACACTTCTCCTGTGGCACGGGTTAGGGTCAATACACTAACTTCTGATCTTTTCACACTGTTCAGAGGTACCCGACAGGGATGCCCCTTCTCTCCAATACTGTTCGCCTTAGCAATTGAACCAATGGCAGACTATGTCCGTGCTCACCACGCCCGCAAGGGTATAAGACTGAAGGACAGCCCCGAAATTATATCCCTATATGCGGACGATGTTCTCTTATACATCAGAGACCCTGCAACACACCTTGACTCAATACTAAGGGACATTACTCGCATAGGCACTCACTCCGGCTTCACTATCAATTATTCTAAGTCGGAGATTTTCCCGCTCACTAAGGCCACCCAGCAACCTGCCTCTGAATACCCCCTCCGTTGGTCACCGAATGGTTTTAGATATTTGGGCGTGCACATATCCTTGGCCAAGTCCTCCCTTCTCGCTGACAATTACTCGGCGGTAACACGCATGGCCGAAACCAAAATCCTCAGGTGGCGTGCCCTCCCGCTCTCCATTGCTGGTCGGCTCTCCCTCATTAAAATGATTCTGCTCCCCAAACTTCTCTACATATTTAGCAACGTACCCGTGTGGCCTGGGAATAACTACTTTGCCAGACTGCACACACTGTTTGCTCAGTTCCTTTGGCACGCGGGCGCAGTACGCAAAAAGTGGACGGACATGACACTTCCATACAAACTAGGGGGACTCACAGCCCCGAATATATCACTTTACTGGCACGCAGCTCAGGCCCAACATGCCACCCACTGGTATCCTGGTGCACCAACGCGTCCCCATGTCAAACTGGAGAGATTGGCGACCACCGGCATCGACCTAATGTCCGCGCTACTGCATTACCAATACATACCCGACTCTCCTATCGACCCTCTCTACACAACCCTCTTGGCCTGGTCTCGCATGCTTTCCCAGATGCCTGGAGCCTTCCCGTACTACAAGTGGCTTCCCGTGTGGGCTTTTCCTGGCCTGGAGCCCACACACGACGCAGCGCTGGCCCGACACTGGGGGGAGCTGGGATACCATGCACTGACGGACTTCTACCCTGAAGGCAGCTTTATTGACCCCCGATCTTGGAAACCGGGTCACACCGGGACCGCTTTGGAAACCCTCCAATATTATAGACTGCGGGCCGCGTTTAGGTCCAAATGGCCCACATTCCCGGACGAGCCCCCAGACAACCCAGCCATCGCATACATTGCCAACTCAGGGGGCGCCCGCGGCGTGGTCTCCTCACTCTACAAGATATTTCAGGCTGCTTCCCCTACTCCCACCCTCAAGGCACGCGATGACTGGGCCGACGACCTGGGCCTGGAAATATCAGATGGGGCCTGGGAGAACATGTGCCTGCACACCCAACGAGTCTCCCTCAACTTCCGTTTTCGCGCCATGCAGTACAAACTCCTAAATAGACTTTATTATACTCCGTACAGAACCTCTAGGTTCGCTCACACTGCGACACGCCCCTGCCCCCGCTGCAGGGCGACAGAGGCCGATCACCTACACATGTTTTGGTCCTGTAACAAACTGCTTGGTTTCTGGGAGGGCATCCTAGAAACTCTCTCTGCTATCATTGGGGTTGTTGTTGACCCAGATCCTCTGGCCGTCCTCTTTGGCGCCTGGACGACCGATGACACTAGATGTTCAGCTAGATTTTTGAATATTGCATGTATGGTTGCCAAGAAATGCGTCCTTCAGAATTGGAAAAATCCCTCCCCTCCGGCTCACCGGAAATGGCTCCATATGCTTACCTGGTCACGCAATTGCGAGGAGGAATTCATATCCATGCTCCCTGCTACATCTCGTCCCCGTAACATCTGGACAGAATTCAACACATACCTTAACAATAGAAGCACAAGTGCCTCCAGCTCTGGCTTGTCTCCCACCCCTCTGTAATTACCCCTACTATGTGCACACTTATTTGTATATATTTCATGCGACCACTGCCTTGTATTGCTGTGACCAATGTACCATGTTAAATGTACTGTATTGTTACGTCTTTTACACGGGCTGGACTCGTGCCCTTGTTGCCTGCACCATGTAACCTTGTGCCGCTAAAAATAAAAGTTTAAAAAAAAAAAAAAAAAAGAAGCATTGAGATATCACATCTCATGCTATCGGAAGGATCTCAGGTTTGGTATTAGAAGCATTGAGATATCACATCTCATGCTATCAGAAGAGTCTCAGGATTGGAATTGGAAGGAGTTGGATATCACATTTCATGCTAAAGGGAGGGTCTCAGGTTTGGAAGGGGAAGGATTTGGATATCACATCTCATGTTATCGGAAGGATCTCACGTTTGGTATTAAAAGTATTGAGATATCATATCTCATGCTATAGGAAGGGTCTCAGGATTGGAATGGGAAGGAGTTGGATATCACATCTCATGCTATAGGGAGGGTCTCAGGATTGGAATGGGAAGGACTTAGATATCACATATCATGCTATAGGGAGGGTCTCAGTTTTGATATTAGAAGCATTGAGATATCACATCTCATGCTATCGGAAGTGTCTCAGGATTGGAATGGGAAGGAGCTGGATATCACATCTCATGCTAAAGGAAGGGTCTCAGGTTTGGAACGGGAAGGATTTGGATATCACATCTCATGTTATAGGAAGGGTCTCAGGTTTGGTATAAGCATTGAGATATCACATCTCTGCTATCGGAAGTGTCTCAGGATTGGAATGGGAAGGAGTTGGATATCCCATCTCATGTTATAGGACGGGTCTCAGGTTTGTTATTAGAATCATTGAGATATCATATTGCATGCTGTAGGAAGGGTCTAAGGGTTGGAATGTGAAGGACTTGGATATCACATCTCATGCTATAGATAGGCTCTTAGGTTTGGAAAGGGAAGGAGTTGGATATCACATTTCATGTTAGAGGAAGGATCTCAGGTTTGGTATTAGAAGCATTGAGATATCACATCTCATGCTATAGGAAGGGTCTCAGGATTGGAATGGGAAGCAGTTGGATATCACATTTCATGCTATAGGAAGGGTCTCAGGTTTGGTATAAGCATTGAGATATCACATCTCATGCTATAGGACGGGTCTCAGGATTGGAATGGAAGGAGTTGGATATCACATCTCATGTTATAGGAAGGATCTCAGGTTTGGTATTAGACGCATTAAGACATCACATCTCATGCTATAGGAAGGGTCTCAGGGTTGGAATGGGAAGGAGTTGGATATCACATCTCATCCAATAGGAAGGGTCTCAGGTTTGGAATGGGAAGGAATTGGATATCACATCTCATGTTATAGGAAGGATCTCAGGTTCGGTATTAGAAGCATTGAGATATCACATCTCATGCTATAGGAAGGGTCTCAGGATTGGAATGGGAAGGACTTGGATATCACATCTCATGCTATAGGTAGGGTCTCAAGTTTGACATTAGAAGCATTGAGATATCACATCTCATGCTATAGGAAGGGTCTGAGGATTGGAATGGGAAGGAGTTGGATATCACATCTCCTGCTATGGGAAGGGTCTCAGGTTTGGTATAAGCAGTGAGATATCACATCACATGCTATAGGAAGTGTCTCAGGATTGGAATGGGAAGGAGTTGGATATCACATCTCATGTTATAGGAAGGATCTCAGGTTTGGTATAAGCATTGAGATATCACATCTCTGCTATCGGAAGGGTCTCAAGATTGGAATGGGAAGGAGTTGGATATTCCCATCTCATGTTATAGGAAGGGTCTCAGGTTTGGTATTAGAAGCATTGAGATATCACATCTCATGCTATAGGAAGGGTCTCAGGATTGGAATGGGAAGGACTTGGATATCACATCTCATGCTATAGGGAGGGTCTCAAGTTTGATATTAGAAGCTTTGAGATATCACATCTCATGATATCGGAAGGGTCTCAGGATTGGAATGGGAAGGAGTTGGATATCACATCTCATGATAAAGGAAGGGTCTAAGGTTTGGAAGGGGAAGGATTTGGATATCACATCTCATGTTATATTACGGGTCTCAGGTTTGGTATTAGAAGCATTGAGATATCAAGTCTCATAGTATAGGAAGGGTCTCAGAATTGGAATGGGAAGGAGTTGGATATCCCATCTCATGTTATAGGAAGAGTCTCTGGTTTGGTATTAGAATCATTGAGATATCACATCGCATGCTGTAGGAAGGGTCTAAGGATTGGAATGGGATGGACTTGGATATCACATCTCATGCTATAGGTAGGCTCTCAGGTTTGGTATAAGCATTGAGATATCACATCTCATGCTATAGGAAGGGTCTCAGAATTGGAATGGGAAGGAGTTGGATATCACATCTCAAGCTATAGGAAGGGTCTCAGTATTGGAATGGGAAGGACTTGGATATCACATCTCATGCTATAGGAAGGCTCTCAGGTTTGGAAGGGGAAAGAGTTGGATATCTCATTTCATGTTAGAGGTAGGATCTCAGGTTTGGTATTAGAGGCATTGAGATATCACATCTCATGCTATCAGAAGGGTCTCAGGAATGGAATGGGAAGGATTTGGATATCACATCTCATGTTATAGGAAGGATCTCAGGTTTGGTATTAGAAGCATTGAGATATCACATCTCATGCTATCGGAAGGATCTCAGGTTTGGTATTAGAGGCATTGAGATATCACATCTCATGCTAAAGGGAGGGTCTCAGGTTTGGAAGGGGAAGGATTTGGATATCACATCTCATGTTATAGGAAGGATCTCATGTTTGGTATTAGAAGCATTGAGATATCACATCTCATGCTATCGGAAGGATCTCAGGTTTGGTATTAGAAGCATTGAGATATCACATCTCATGCCATCAGAAGAGTCTCAGGATTGGAATAGGAAGGAGTTGGATATCACATTTCATGCTAAAGGGAGGGTCTCAGGTTTGGAAGGGGAAGGATTTGGATATCACATCTCATGTTATCGGAAGGATCTCACGTTTGGTATTAGAAGTATTGAGATATCATATCTCATGCTATAGGAAGGGTCTCAGGATTGGAATGGGAAGGAGTTGGATATCACATCTCATGCTATAGGGAGGGTCTCAGGATTGGAATGGGAAGGACTTAGATATCACATATCATGCTATAGGGAGGGTCTCAGTTTTGATATTAGAAGCATTGAGATATCACATCTCATGCTATCGGAAGTGTCTCAGGATTGGAATGGGAAGGAGCTGGATATCACATCTCATGCTAAAGGAAGGGTCTCAGGTTTGGAACGGGAAGGATTTGGATATGACATCTCATGTTATAGGAAGGGTCTCAGGTTTGGTATAAGCATTGAGATATCACATCTCTGCTATCGGAAGTGTCTCAGGATTGGAATGGGAAGGAGTTGGATATCCCATCTCATGTTATAGGACGGGTCTCAGGTTTGTTATTAGAATCATTGAGATATCATATTGCATGCTGTAGGAAGGGTCTAAGGGTTGGAATGTGAAGGACTTGGATATCACATCTCATGCTATAGATAGGCTCTTAGGTTTGGAAAGGGAAGGAGTTGGATATCACATTTCATGTTAGAGGAAGGATCTCAGGTTTGGTATTAGAAGCATTGAGATATCACATCTCATGCTATAGGAAGGGTCTCAGGATTGGAATGGGAAGCAGTTGGATATCACATCTCATGCTATAGGAAGGGTCTCAGGTTTGGTATAAGCATTGAGACATCACATCTCATGCTATAGGAAGGGTCTCAGGGTTGGAATGGGAAGGAGTTGGATATCACATCTCATCCAATAGGAAGGGTCTCAGGTTTGGAATGGGAAGGAATTGGATATCACATCTCATGTTATAGGAAGGATCTCAGGTTTGGTATTAGAAGCATTGAGATATCACATCTCATGCTATAGGAAGGGTCTCAGGATTGGAATGTGAAGGATTTGGATATCACATCTCATCCAATAGGAAGGGTCTCAGGTTTGGAATGGGAAGGAATTGGATATCACATCTCATGTTATAGGAAGGATCTCAGGTTTGGTATTAGAAGCATTGAGATATCACATCTCATGCTAAAGGAAGGGTCTCAGGTTTGGTAGAAGCATTGAGATATCACGTCGCTGCTATCGGAAGGGTCTCAGGATTGGATTGGGAAGGAGTTGGATATCCCTTCTCATGCTATAGGAAGGGTCTCAGGATTTGAATGGCAAGGAGTTGGATATCACATCTCATGCCATAGGAAGGGTCTCAGGTTTGGTATAAGCATTGAGATATCACATCTCTGCTATCGGAAGGGTCTCAGGATTGGATTGGGAAGGAGTTGGATATCCCTTCTCATGCTATAGGAAGTGTCTCAGGTTGGAATGGGAAGGAGTTGGATATCACATCTCATGTTATAGGAAGGGTCTCAGGATTGGAATGGGAAGGATTTGGATATCACATCTCTTGCTATAGGAAGGGTCTCAGGATTGGAATGGGTAGGAGTTGGATATTACTTTCTTGCTATAGGAAGGGTCTCATGTTTGGAATGGGAAGGAGTTGGATATCACATATGCTATAGTTAGTGTCTCAGGTTTGGAACGGGAAGGAGTTGGATATCACATCTCATGTTATAGGAAGGGTCTCAGGTTTGGTATAAGCATTGAGATATCACATCTCTGCTATCGGAAGCGGCTCAGGATTGGAATGGGAAGGAGTTGGATATCCCATCTCATGTTATAGGAAGAGTCTCTGGTTTGGTATTAGAATCATTGAGATATCACATTGCATGCTGTAGGAAGGGTCTAGGATTGGAATGGGATGGACTTGGATATCACATCTCATGTTATAGGTAGGCTCTCAGGTTTGGTATAAGCATTGAGATATCACATCTCATGCTATAGGAAGGGTCTCAGGATTGGAATGGGAAGGAATTGGATATCACATCTCATGCTATAGGAAGGGTCTCAGATTTGGTATAAGCATTGAGATATCACATCTCATGCTAAAGGAAGGGTCTCAGGATTGGAATGGGAAGGAGTTGTATATGACATCTCAGGCCATGACATCTCAGGCCATAGGAAGGTTCTCAGGTTTGGTATAAGCATTGAGATATCATATTGCATGCTGTAGGAAGGGTCTAAGGATTGGAATGGGAAGGACCTGGATATCACATCTCATGCTATAGAACGGCTCTCAGGTTTGGAAAGGGAAGGAGTTGGATATCACATCTCATGTTATAGTATGGATCTCAGGTTTGGTATTAGAAGTATTGAGATATCACATCTCATGTTATCGGAAGGATCTCAGGTTTGGTATTAGAAGTATTGAGATATCACATCTCATGCTATAGGAAGGGTCTCAGGATTGGAATGGGAAGGAGTTGGATATCACATCTCATGCTAAAGGAAGGGTCTCAGGTTTGGTAGAAGCATTGAGATATCACATCTCATGCTATAGGAAGGGTCTCAGGATTGGAATGGGAAGGACTTAGATATCACATATCATGCTATAGGGAGGGTCTCAGTTTTGATATTAGAAGCATTGAGATATCACATCTCATGCTATAGGAAGTGTCTCAGGATTGGAATGGGAAGGAGCTGGATATCACATCTCATGCTAAAGGAAGGGTCTCAGGTTTGGAACGGGAAGGAGTTGGATATCACATCTCATGTTATAGGAAGGGTCTCAGGTTTGGTATAAACATTGAGATATCACATCTCTGCTATCGGAAGTGTCTCAGGATTGGAATGGGAAGGAGTTGGATATCCCATCTCATGTTATAGGACGGGTCTCAGGTTTGTTATTGGAATCATTGAGATATCATATTGCATACTGTAGGAAGGGTCTAAGGGTTGGAATGTGAAGGACTTGGATATCACATCTCATGCTATAGATAGGCTCTTAGGTTTGGAAAGGGAAGGAGTTGGATCTCACATTTCATGTTAGAGGAAGGATCTCAGGTTTGGTATTAGAAGCATTGAGATATCACATCTCATGCTATAGGAAGGGTCTCAGGATTGGAATGGGAAGGAGTTGGATATCACATCTCATGCTATAGGAAGGGTCTCAGGTTTGGTATAAGCATTGATATATCACATCTCATGCTATAGGAAGGGTCTCAGGATTGGAATGGAAGGAGTTGGATATCACATCTCATGTCATAGGAAGGATCTCAGGTTTGGTATTAGAATCATTGAGATATCATATTGCATGCTGTAGGAAGGGTCTAAGGATTGGAATAGGAAGGACCTGGATATCACATCTCATGCTATAGATAGACTCTTAGGTTTGGAAAGGGAAGGAGTTGGATATCACATTTCATGTTAGAGGAAGGATCTCAGGTTTGGTATTAGAAGCATTGAGATATCACATCTCATGCTATAGGAAGGGTCTCAGGATTGGAATGGGAAGTAGTTGGATATCACATCTCATGCTATAGGAAGGGTCTCAGGTTTGGTATAAGCATTGCGATATCACATCTCATGCTATAGGACGGGTCTCAGGATTGGAATGGAAGGAGTTGGATATCACATCTCATGTTATAGGAAGGATCTCAGGTTTGGTATTAGAATCATTCAGACATCACATCTCATGCTATAGGAAGGGTCTCAGGGTTGGAATGGGAAGGAGTTGGATATCACAACTCATCCAATAGGAAGGGTCTCAGGTTTGGAATGGGAAGGAATTGGATATCACATCTCATGTTATAGGAAGGATCTCAGGTTTGGTATTAGAAGCATTGAGATATCACATCTCATGCTATAGGAAGGGTCTCAGGATTGGAATGTGAAGGATTTGGATATCACATCTCATGCTAAAGGAAGGGTCTCAGGTTTGGTAGAAGCATTGAGATATCACGTCTCTGCTATCGGAAGGGTCTCAGGATTGGATTGGGAAGGAGTTGGATATCCCTTCTCATGCTATAGGAAGGGTCTCAAGATTTGAATGGCAAGGAGTTGGATATCACATCTCATGCCATACGAAGGGTCTCAGGTTTGGTATAAGCATTGAGATATCACATCTCTGCTATCGGAAGGGTCTCAGGATTGGAATGGGAAGGAGTTGGATATTCCCATCTCATGTAATAGGAAGGGTCTCAGGTTTGGTATTAGAAGCATTGAGATATCACATCTCATGCTATAGGAAGGGTCTCAGGATTGGAATGGGAAGGACTTGGATATCACATCTCATGCTATAGGGAGGGTCTCAAGTTTGATATTAGAAGCTTTGAGATATCACATCTCATGATATCGGAAGGGTCTCAGGATTGGAATGGGAAGGAGTTGGATATTACATCTCATGATAAAGGAAGGGTCTAAGGTTTGGAAGGGGAAGGATTTGGATATCACATCTCATGTTATATTACGGGTCTCAGGTTTGGTATTAGAAGCATTGAGATATCAAGTCTCAGAGTATAGGAAGGGTCTCAGAATTGGAATGGGAAGGAGTTGGATATCACATCTCAAGCTATAGGAAGGGTCTCAGGATTGGAATGGGAAGGACTTGGATATCACATCTCATGCTATAGGAAGGCTCTCTGGTTTGGAAGGGGAAAGAGTTGGATATCACATTTCATGTTAGAGGTAGGATCTCAGGTTTGGTATTAGAGGCATTGAGATATCACATCTCATGCTATCAGAAGGGTCTCGGGAATGGAATGGGAAGGAGTTGGATATCACATCTCATGCTAAAGGGAGGGTCTCAGGTTTGGAAGGGGAAGGATTTGGATATCACATCTCATGTTATAGGAAGGATCTCAGGTTTGGTATTAGAAGCATTGAGATATCACATCTCATGCTATCGGAAGGATCTCAGGTTTGGTATTAGAAGCATTGAGATATCACATCTCATGCTATCAGAAGGGTCTCAGGATTGGAATGGGAAGGAGTTGGATATCACATCTCATGCTAAAGGGAGGGTCTCAGGTTTGGAAGGGGAAGGATTTGGATATCACATCTCATGTTATCGGAAGGATCTCACGTTTGGTATTAGAAGTATTGAGATATCATATCTCATGCTATAGGAAGGGTCTCAGGATTGGAATGGGAAGGAGTTGGATATCACATCTCATGCTATAGGAAGTGTCTCAGGATTGTAATGGGAAGGACTTGGATATCACATCTCATGCTATAGGTAGGGTCTCAAGTTTGATATTAGAAGCATTGCGATATCACATCTCATGCTATAGGAAGGGTCTGAGGATTGGAATGGGAAGGAGTTGGATATCACATCTCATGCTATGGGAAGGGTCTCAGGTTTGGTATAAGCAGTGAGATATCACATCTCATGCTATAGGAAGTGTCTCAGGATTGGAATGGGAAGGAGTTGGATATCACATCTCATGTTATAGGAAGGATCTCAGGTTTGGTATAAGCATTGAGATATCACATCTCTGCTATCGGAAGGGTCTCAGGATTGGAATGGGAAGGAGTTGGATATTCCCATCTCATGTTATAGGAAGGGTCTCAGGTTTGGTATTAGAAGCATTGAGATATCACATCTCATGCTATGGGAAGGGTCTCAGGATTGGAATGGGAAGGACTTGGATATCACATCTCATGCTATAGGGAGGGTCTCAAGTTTGATATTAGAAGCTTTGAGATATCACATCTCATGATATCGGAAGGGTCTCAGGATTGGAATGGGAAGGAGTTGGATATCACATCTCATGATAAAGGAAGGGTCTAAGGTTTGGAAGGGGAAGGATTTGGATATCACATCTCATGTTATATTACGGGTCTCACGTCTGTATTAGAAGCATTGAGATATCAAGTCTCATAGTATAGGAAGGGTCTCAGAATTGGAATGGGAAGGAGTTGGATATCACATCTCAAGTTATAGGAAGGGTCTCAGGATTGGAATGGGAAGGACTTGGATATCACATCTCATGCTATAGGAAGGCTCTCAGGTTTGGAAGGGGAAAGAGTTGGATATCACATTTCATGTTAGAGGTAGGATCTCAGGTTTGGTATTAGAGGCATTGAGATATCACATCTCATGCTATCAGAAGGGTCTCAGGAATGGAATGGGAAGGAGTTGGATATCACATCTCATGCTAAAGTGAGGGTCTCAGGTTTGGAAGGGGAAGGATTTGGATATCACATCTCATGTTATAGGAAGGATCTCAGGTTTGGTATTAGAAGCATTGAGATATCACATCTCATGCTATCGGAAGGATCTCAGGTTTGGTATTAGAAGCATTGAGATATCACATCTCATGCTATCAGAAGAGTCTCAGGATTGGAATAGGAAGGAGTTCGATATCACATCTCATGCTAAAGGGAGGGTCTCAGGATTGGAAGGGGAAGGATTTGGATATCACATCTCATGTTATCGGAAGGATCTCACGTTTGGTATTAGAAGTATTGAGATATCATATCTCATGCTATAGGAAGGGTCTCAGGATTGGAATGGGAAGGAGTTGGATATCACATCTCATGCTATAGGGAGGGTCTCAGGATTGGAATGGGAAGGACTTAGATATCACATATCATGCTATAGGGAGGGTCTCAGTTTTGATATTAGAAGCATTGAGATATCACATCTCATGCTATAGGAAGTGTCTCAGGATTGGAATGGGAAGGTGCTGGATATCACATCTCATGCTAAAGGAAGGGTCTCAGGTTTGGAACGGGAAGGATTTGGATATCACATCTCATGTTATAGGAAGGGTCTCAGGTTTGGTATAAGCATTGAGATATCACATCTCTGCTATCGGAAGTGTCTCAGGATTGGAATGGGAAGGAGTTGGATATCCCATCTCATGTTATAGGACGGGTCTCAGGTTTGTTATTAGAATCATTGAGATATCATATTGCATGCTGTAGGAAGGGTCTAAGGGTTGGAATGGGAAGGACTTGGATATCACATCTCATGCTATAGATAGGCTCTTAGGTTTGGAAAGGGAAGGAGTTGGATATCACATTTCATGTTAGAGGAAGGATCTCAGGTTTGGTATTAGAAGCATTGAGATATCACATCTCATGCTATAGGAAGGGTCTCAGGATTGGAATGGGAAGCAGTTGGATATCACATCTCATGCTATAGGAAGGGTCTCAGGTTTGGTATAAGCATTGAGATATCACATCTCATGCTATAGGACGGGTCTCAGGATTTGAATGGAAGGAGTTGGATATCACATCTCATGTTATAGGAAGGATCTCAGGTTTGGTATTAGAAGCATTGAGACATCACATCTCATGCTATAGGAAGGGTCTCAGGGTTGGAATGGGAAGGAGTTGGATATCACATCGCATCCAATAGGAAGGGTCTCAGGTTTGGAATGGGAAGGAATTGGATATCACATCTCATGTTATAGGAAGGATCTCAGGTTTGGTATTAGAAGCATTGAGATATCACATCTCATGCTATAGGAAGGGTCTCAGGATTGGAATGTGAAGGATTTGGATGTCACATCTCATGCTAAAGGAAGGGTCTCAGGTTTGGTAGAAGCATTGAGATATCACGTCTCTGCTACCGGAAGGGTCTCAGGATTGGATTGGGAAGGAGTTGGATATCACATCTCATGCCATAGGAAGGGTCTCAGGTTTGTTATAAGCATTGAGATATCACATCTCTGCTATCGGGAGGGTCTCAGGATTGGATTGGGAAGGAGTTGGATATCCCTTCTCATGCTATAGGAAGTGTCTCAGGTTGGAATGGGAAGGAGTTGGATATCACATCTCATGTTATAGGAAGGGTCTCAGGATTGGAATGGGAAGGATTTGGATATCACATCTCTTGCTATAGGAAGGGTCTCAGGATTGGAATGGGTAGGAGTTGGATATTACTTTCTTGCTATAGGAAGGGTCTCATGTTTGGAATGGGAAGGAGTTGGATATCACATATGCTATAGTTAGTGTCTCAGGTTTGGAACGGAAGGAGTTGGATATCACATCTCATGTTATAGGAAGGGTCTCAGGTTTGGTATAAGCATTGAGATATCACATCTCTGCTATCGGAAGCGGCTCAGGATTGGAATGGGAAGGAGTTGGATATCCCATCTCATGTTATAGGAAGAGTCTTTGGTTTGGTATTAGAATCATTGAGATATCACATTGCATGCTGTAGGAAGGGTCTAAGGATTGGAATGGGATGGACTTGGATATCACATCTCATGCTATAGGTAGGCTCTCAGGTTTGGTATAAGCATTGAGATATCACATCTCATGCTATAGGAAGGGTCTCAGGATTGGAATGGGAAGGAATTGGATATCACATCTCATGCTATAGGAAGGGTCTCAGATTTGGTATAAGCATTGAGATATCACATCTCATGCTAAAGGAAGGGTCTCAGGATTGGAATGGGAAGGAGTTGTATATGACATCTCAGGCCATAGGAAGGTTCTCAGGTTTGGTATAAGCATTGAGATATCACATCTCTGCTATCGGAAGGGTCTCAGGATTGGAATGGGAAGGAGTTGGATATCCCATTTCATGTTATAGGAAGGGTCTCAGGTTTGGTATTAGAAGCATAGAGATATCACATCTCATGCTATAGGAAGGGTCTCAGGATTTGAATGGCAAGGAGTTGGATATCACATCTCATGCCATAGGAAGGGTCTCAGGTTTGGTATAAGCATTCAGATATCACATCTCTGCTATCGGAAGGGTCTCAGGATTGGATTGGGAAGGAGTTAGATATCCCTTCTCATGCTATAGGAAGTGTCTCAGGTTGGAATGGGAAGGAGTTGGATATCACATCTCATGTTATAGGAAGGGTCTCGGGATTGGAATGGGAAGGACTTGGATGTCACATCTCATGCTTTAGGGAGGGTCTCAAGTTTGATATTAGAAGCATTGAGATAACAAATCTCATGATATCGGAAGGGTCTCAGGATTGGAATGGGAAGGAGTTGGATATCACATCTCATGATAAAGGAAGGGTCTAAGGTTTGGAAGGGGAAGGATTTGGATATCACATCTCATGTTATAGGACGGGTCTCAGGTTTGGTATTAGAAGCATTGAGATATCAAGTCTCATGGTATAAGAAGGGTCTCAGAATTGTAATGGGAAGGAGTTGGTTATCACACCTCAAGCTATAGGAAGGGTCTCAGGATTGGAATGGGAAGGACTTGGATATCACATCTCATGCTATAGGGAGGGTCTCAAGTTTGATATTAGAAGCTTTGAGATATCACATCTCATGATATCGGAAGGGTCTCAGGATTGGAATGGGAAGGAGTTGGATATCACATCTCATGATAAAGGAAGGGTCTAAGGTTTGGAAGGGGAAGGATTTGGATATCACATCTCATGTTATATTACGGGTCTCACGTTTGTATTAGAAGCATTGAGATATCAAGTCTCATAGTATAGGAAGGGTCTCAGAATTGGAATGGGAAGGAGTTGGATATCACATCTCAAGCTATAGGAAGGGTCTCAGGATTGGAATGGGAAGGACTTGGATATCACATCTCATGCTATAGGAAGGCTCTCAGGTTTGGAAGGGGAAATAGTTGGATATCACATTTCATGTTAGAGGTAGGATCTCAGGTTTGGTATTAGAGGCATTGAGATATCACATCTCATGCTATCAGAAGGGTCTTAGGAATGGAATGGGAAGGAGTTGGATATCACATCTCATGCTAAAGGGAGGGTCTCAGGTTTGGAAGGGGAAGGATTTGGATATCACATCTCATGTTATAGGAAGGATCTCAGGTTTGGTATTAGAAGCATTGAGATATCACATCTCATGCTATCGGAAGGATCTCAGGTTTGGTATTAGAAGCATTGAGATATCACATCTCATGCTATCAGAAGAGTCTCAGGATTGGAATAGGAAGGAGTTGGATATCACATCTCATGCTAAAGGGAGGGTCTCAGGATTGGAAGGGGAAGGATTTGGATATCACATCTCATGTTATCGGAAGGATCTCACGTTAGGTATTAGAAGTATTGAGATATCATATCTCATGCTATAGGAAGGGTCTCAGGATTGGAATGGGAAGGAGTTGGATATCACATCTCATGCTATAGGGAGGGTCTCAGGATTGGAATGGGAAGGACTTAGATATCACATATCATGCTATAGGGAGGGTCTCAGTTTTGATATTAGAAGCATTGAGATATCACATCTCATGCTATAGGAAGTGTCTCAGGATTGGAATGGGAAGGTGCTGGATATCACATCTCATGCTAAAGGAAGGGTCTCAGGTTTGGAACGGGAAGGATTTGGAAATCACATCTCATGTTATAGGAAGGGTCTCAGGTTTGGTATAAGCATTGAGATATCACATCTCTGCTATCGGAAGTGTCTCAGGATTGGAATGGGAAGGAGTTGGATATCCCATCTCATGTTATAGGACGGGTCTCAGGTTTGTTATTAGAATCATTGAGATATCATATTGCATGCTGTAGGAAGGGTCTAAGGGTTGGAATGGGAAGGACTTGGATATCACATCTCATGCTATAGATAGGCTCTTAGGTTTGGAAAGGGAAGGAGTTGGATATCACATTTCATGTTAGAGGAAGGATCTCAGGTTTGGTATTAGAAGCATTGAGATATCACATCTCATGCTATAGGAAGGGTCTCAGGATTGGAATGGGAAGCAGTTGGATATCACATCTCATGCTATAGGAAGGGTCTCAGGTTTGGTATAAGCATTGAGATATCACATCTCATGCTATAGGACGGGTCTCAGGATTGGAATGGAAGGAGTTGGATATCACATCTCATGTTATAGGAAGGATCTCAGGTTTGGTATTAGAAGCATTGAGACATCACATTTCATGCTATAGGAAGGGTCTCAGGGTTGGAATGGGAAGCAGTTGGATATCACATCTCATCCAATAGGAAGGGTCTCAGGTTTGGAATGGGAAGGAATTGGATATCACATCTCATGTTATAGGAAGGATCTCAGGTTTGGTATTAGAAGCATTGAGATATCACATCTCATGCTATAGGAAGGGTCTCAGGATTGGAATGTGAAGGATTTGGATATCACATCTCATGCTAAAGGAAGGGTCTCAGGTTTGGTAGAAGCATTGAGATATCACGTTTCTGCTATCGGAAGGGTCTCAGGATTGGATTGGGAAGGAGTTGGATATCACATCTCATGCCATAGGAAGGGTCTCAGGTTTGGTATAAGCATTGAGATATCACATCTCTGCTATCGGAAGGGTCTCAGGATTGGATTGGGAAGGAGTTGGATATCCCTTCTCATGCTATAGGAAGTGTCTCAGGTTGGAATGGGAAGGAGTTGGATATCACATCTCATGTTATAGGAAGGGTCTCAGGATTGGAATGGGAAGGATTTGGATATCACATCTCTTGCTATAGGAAGGGTCTCAGGATTGGAATGGGTAGGAGTTGGATATTACTTTCTTGCTATAGGAAGGGTCTCATGTTTGGAATGGGAAGGAGTTGGATATCACATATGCTATAGTTAGTGTCTCAGGTTTGGAACGGGAAGGAGTTGGATATCACATCTCATGTTATAGGAAGGGTCTCAGGCTTGGTATAAGCATTGAGATATCACATCTCTGCTATCGGAAGCGGCTCAGGATTGGAATGGGAAGGAGTTGGATATCCCATCTCATGTTATAGGAAGAGTCTCTGGTTTGGTAGAATCATTGAGATATCACATCGCATGCTGTAGGAAGGGTCAAAGGATTGGAATGGGATGGACTTGGATATCACATCTCATGCTATAGGTAGGCTCTCAGGTTTGGTATAAGCATTGAGATATCACATCTCATGCTATAGGAAGGGTCTCAGGATTGGAATGGGAAGGAATTGGATATCACATCTCATGCTATAGGAAGGGTCTCAGATTTGGTATAAGCATTGAGATATCACATCTCATGCTAAAGGAAGAGTCTCAGGATTGGAATGTGAAGGATTTGGATATCACATCTCATGCTAAAGGAAGGGTCTCAGGTTTGGTAGAAGCATTGAGATATCACGTCGCTGCTATCGGAAGGGTCTCAGGATTGGATTGGGAAGGAGTTGGATATCCCTTCTCATGCTATAGGAAGGGTCTCAGGATTTGAATGGCAAGGAGTTGGATATCACATCTCATGCCATAGGAAGGGTCTCAGGTTTGGTATAAGCATTGAGATATCACATCTCTGCTATCGGAAGGGTCTCAGGATTGGATTGGGAAGGAGTTGGATATCCCTTCTCATGCTATAGGAAGTGTCTCAGGTTGGAATGGGAAGGAGTTGGATATCACATCTCATGCTATAGGAAGGGTCTCAGGTTTGGTATAAGCATTGAGATATCACATCTCATGCTATAGGACGGGTCTCAGGATTGTAATGGAAGGAGTTGGATATCACATCTCATGTTATAGGAAGGATCTCAGGTTTGGTATTAGAATCATTGAGACATCACATCTCATGCTATAGGAAGGGTCTCAGGGTTGGAATGGGAAGGAGTTGGATATCACAACTCATCCAATAGGAAGGGTCTCAGGTTTGGAATGGGAAGGAATTGGATATCACATCTCATGTTATAGGAAGGATCTCAGGTTTGGTATTAGAAGCATTGAGATATCACATCTCATGCTATAGGAAGGGTCTCAGGATTGGAATGTGAAGGATTTGGATATCACATCTCATGCTAAAGGAAGGGTCTCAGGTTTGGTAGAAGCATTGAGATATCACGTCTCTGCTATCGGAAGGATCTCAGGATTGGATTGGGAAGGAGTTGGATATCCCTTTTCATGCTATAGGAAGGGTCTCAGGATTTGAATGGCAAGGAGTTGGATATCACATCTCATGCCACAGGAAGGGTCTCAGGTTTGGTTTAAGCATTGAGATATCACATCTCTGCTATCGGAAGGGTCTCAGGATTGGATTGGGAAGGAGTTGGATATCCCTTCTCATGCTATAGGAAGTGTCTCAGGTTGGAATGGGAAGGAGTTGGATATCACATCTCATGTTATAGGAAGGGTCTCAGGATTGGAATGGGAAGGATTTGGATATCACATCTCTTGCTATAGGAAGGGTCTCAGGATTGGAATGGGTAGGAGTTGGATATTACTTTCTTGCTATAGGAAGGGTCTCATGTTTGGAATGGGAAGGAGTTGGATATCACATATGCTATAGTTAGTGTCTCAGGTTCGGAACAGGAAGGAGTTGGATATCACATCTCATGTTATAGGAAGGGTCTCAGGTTTGGTATAAGCATTGAGATATCACACCTCTGCTATCGGAAGCGGCTCAGGATTTGAATGGGAAGGAGTTGGATATCCCATCTCATGTTATAGGAAGAGTCTCTGGTTTGGTATTAGAATCATTGAGATATCACATCGCATGCTGTAGGAAGGGTCTAAGGATTGGAATGGGGTGGACTTGGATATCACATCTCATGCTATAGGTAGGCTCTCAGTTTTGGTATAAGCATTGAGATATCACATCTCATGCTATAGGAAGGGTCTCAGGATTGGAATGGGAAGGAATTGGATATCACATCTCATGCTATAGGAAGGGTCTCAGATTTGGTATAAGCATTGAGATATCACATCTCATGCTAAAGGAAGGGTCTCAGGATTGGAATGGGAAGGAGTTGTATATGACATCTCAGGCCATAGGAAGGTTCTCAGGTTTGGTATAAGCATTGAGATATCACATCTCTGCTATCGGAAAGGTCTCAGGATTGGAATGGGAAGGAGTTGGATATCCCATCTCATGTTATAGGAAGGGTCTCAGGTTTGGTATTAGAAGCATAGAGATATCACATCTCATGCTATAGGAAGGGTCTCAGGATTGGAATGGGAAGGACTTGGATGTCACATCTCATGCTATAGGGAGGGTCTCAAGTTTGATATTAGAAGCATTGAGATAACAAATCTCATGATATCGGAAGGGTCTCAGGATTGGAATGGGAAGGAGTTGGATATCACATCTCATGATAAAGGAAGGGTCTAAGGTTTGGAAGGGGAAGGATTTGGATATCACATCTCATGTTATAGGACGGGTCTCAGGTTTGGTATTAGAAGCATTGAGATATCAAGTCTCATGGTATACGAAGGGTCTCAGAATTGGAATGGGAAGGAGTTGGATATCACACCTCAAGCTATAGGAAGGGTCTCAGGATTGGAATGGGAAGGAGTTTGATATCACATCTCATGCCATAGTATGGGTCTCAGGTTTGGTAGAAGCATTGGGATATCACATCTCATGCTATCGGAAGGGTATCAGTATTGGATTTGGAAGAAGTTGGATATCCCATCTCATGCTATAGGAAGGGTCTCAGGTTGGAATGGGAAGGAGTTGGATATCACATTTCATGTTATAGGAAGGGTCTCAGGATTGGAATGGGAAGGACTTGGATATCATATCTCATGCTATAGGACGGGTCTCAGGTTTGTTATTAGAATCATTGAGATATCATATTGCATGCTGTAGGAAGGGTCTAAGGATTGGAATGGGAAGGACCTGGATATCACATCTCATGCTATAGATAGGCTCTTAGGTTTGGAAAGGGAAGGAGTTGGATATCACATCTCATGTTATAGGATGGATCTCAGGTTTGGTATTAGAAGTATTGAGATATCACATCTCATGTTATCGGAAGGATCTCAGGTTTGGTATTAGAAGTATTGAGATATCACATCTCATGCTATAGGAAGGGTCTCAGGATTGGAATGGGAAGGAGTTGGATATCACATCTCATGCTAAAGGAAGGGTCTCAGGTTTGGTAGAAGCATTGAGATATCACATCTCATGCTATAGGAAGGGTCTCAGGATTGGAATGGGAAGGACTTAGATATCACATATCATGCTATAGGGAGGGTCTCAGTTTTGATATTAGAAGCATTGAGATATCACATCTCATGCTATCGGAAGTGTCTCAGGATTGGAATGGGAAGGATATCACATCTCATGCTAAAGGAAGGGTCTCAGGTTTGGAACGAGAAGGGGTTAAATTTCACATCTCATGTTATAGGAAGGGTCTCAGGTTTGGTATAAACATTGAGATATCACATCTCTGCTATCGGAAGTGTCTCAGGATTGGCATGGGAAGGAGTTGGATATCCCATCTCATGTTATAGGACGGGTCTCAGGTTTGTTATTAGAATCATTGAGATATCATATTGCATGCTGTAGGAAGGGTCTAAGGGTTGGAATGTGAAGGACTTGGATATCACATCTCATGCTATAGATAGGCTCTTAGGTTTGGAAAGGGAAGGAGTTGGATATCACATTTCATGTTAGAGGAAGGATCTCAGGTTTGGTATTAGAAGCATTGAGATATCACATCTCATGCTATAGGAAGGGTCTCAGGATTGGAATGGGAAGGAGTTGGATATCACATCTCATGCTATAGGAAGGGTCTCAGGTTTGGTATAAGCATTGAGATATCACATCTCATGCTATAGGACGGGTCTCAGGATTGGAATGGAAGGAGTTGGATATCACATCTCATGTTATAGGAAGGATCTCAGGTTTGGTATTAGAAGCATTGAGACATCACATCTCATGCTATAGGAAGGGTCTCAGGGTTGGAATGGGAAGGAGTTGGATATCACATCTCATCCAATAGGAAGGGTCTCAGGTTTGGAATGGGAAGTAATTGGATATCACATCTCATGTTATAGGAAGGATCTCAGGTTTGGTATTAGAAGCATTGAGATATCAAATCTCATGCTATAGGAAGGGTCTCAGGATTGGAATGTGAAGGATTTGGATATCACATCTCATGCTAAAGGAAGGGTCTCAGGTTTGGTAGAAGCATTGAGATATCACGTCTCTGCTATCGGAAGGGTCTCAGGATTGGATTGGGAAGGAGTTGGATATCCCTTTTCATGCTATAGGAAGGGTCTCAGGTTTGGTATAAGCATTGAGATATCACATCTCTGCTATCGGAAGGGTCTCAGGATTGGATTGGGAAGGAGTTGGATATCCCTTCTCATGCTATAGGAAGTGTCTCAGGTTGGAATGGGAAGGAGTTGGATATCACATCTCATGTTATAGGAAGGGTCTCAGGATTGGAATGGGAAGGATTTGGATATCACATCTCTTGCTATAGGAAGGGTCTCAGGATTGGAATGGGTAGGAGTTGGATATTACTTTCTTGCTATAGGAAGGGTCTCATGTTTGGAATGGGAAGGAGTTGGATATCACATATGCTATAGTTAGTGTCTCAGGTTTGGAACGGGAAGGAGTTGGATATCACATCTCATGTTATAGGAAGGGTCTCAGGTTTGGTATAAGCATTGAGATATCACATCTCTGCTATCGGAAGCGGCTCAGGATTGGAATGGGAAGGAGTTGGATATCCCATCTCATGTTATAGGAAGAGTCTCTGGTTTGGTATTAGAATAATTGAGATATCACATTGCATGTTGTAGGAAGGGTCTAAGGATTGGAATGGGATGGACTTGGATATCACATCTCATGCTATAGGTAGGCTCTCAGGTTTGGTATAAGCATTGAGATATCACATATCATGCTAAAGGAAGGGTCTCAGAATTGGAATGGGAAGGAGTTGTATATGACATCTCAGGCCATAGGAAGGTTCTCAGGTTTGGTATAAGCATTGAGATATCACATCTCTGCTATCGGAAAGGTCTCAGGATTGGAATGGGAAGGAGTTGGATATCCCATCTCATGTTATAGGAAGGATCTCAGGTTTGGTATTAGAAGCATAGAGATATCACATCTCATGCTATAGGAAGGGTCTCAGGATTGGAATGGGAAAGACTTGGATGTCACATCTCATGCTATAGGGAGGGTCTCAAGTTTGATATTAGAAGCATTGAGATAACAAATCTCATGATATCGGAAGGGTCTCAGGATTGGAATGGGAAGGAGTTGGATATCACATCTCATGATAAAGGAAGGGTCTAAGGTTTGGAAGGGGAAGGATTTGGATATCACATCTCATGTTATAGGACGGGTCTCAGGTTTGGTATTAGAAGCATTGAGATATCAAGTCTCATGGTATAAGAAGGGTCTCAGAATTGGAATGGGAAGGAGTTGGATATCACACCTCAAGCTATAGGAAGGGTCTCAGGATTGGAATGGGAAGGAGTTTGATATCACATCTCATGCCATAGTATGGGTCTCAGGTTTGGTAGAAGCATTGGGATATCACATCTCATGCTATCGGAAGGGTATCAGTATTGGATTTCGAAGAAGTTGGATATCCCATCTCATGCTATAGGAAGGGTCTCAGGTTGGAATGGGAAGGAGTTGGATATCACATTTCATGTTATAGGAAGGGTCTCAGGATTGGAATGGGAAGGACTTGGATATCATATCTCATGCTATAGGACGGGTCTCAGGTTTGTTATTAGAATCATTGAGATATCATATTGCATGCTGTAGGAAGGGTCTAAGGATTGGAATAGGAAGGACCTGGATATCACATCTCATGCTATAGATAGGCTCTTAGGTTTGGAAAGGGAAGGAGTTGGATATCACATTTCATGTTAGAGGAAGGATCTCAGGTTTGGTATTAGAAGCACTGAGATATCACATCTCATGCTATAGGAAGGGTCTCAGGATTGGAATGGGAAGTAGTTGGATATCACATCTCATGCTATAGGAAGGGTCTCAGGTTTGGTATAAGCATTGAGATGTCACATCTCATGCTATAGGATGGTTCTCAGGATTGGAATGGAAGGAGTTGGATATCACATCTGATGTTATAGGAAGGATCTCAGGTTTGGTATTAGAATCATTGAGACATCACATCTCATGCTATAGGAAGGGTCTCAGGGTTGGAATGGGAAGGAGTTGGATATCACAACTCATCCAATAGGAAGGGTCTCAGGTTTGGAATGGGAAGGAATTGGATATCACATCTCATGTTATAGGAAGGATCTCAGGTTTGGTATTAGAAGCATTGAGATATCACATCTCATGCAATAGGAAGGGTCTCAGGATTGGAATGTGAAGGATTTGGATATCACATCTCATGCTAAAGGAAGGGTCTCAGGTTTGGTAGAAGCATTGAGATATCACGTCTCTGCTATCGGAAGGGTCTCAGGATTGGATTGGGAAGGAGTTGGATATCCCTTCTCATGCTATAGGAAGGGTCTCAGGATTTGAATGGCAAGGAGTTGGATATCACATCTCATGCCATACGAAGGGTCTCAGGTTTGGTATAAGCATTGAGATATCACATCTCTGCTATCGGAAGGGTCTCAGGATTGGAATGGGAAGGAGTTGGATATTCCCATCTCATGTAATAGGAAGGGTCTCAGGTTTGGTATTAGAAGCATTGAGATATCACATCTCATGCTATAGGAAGGGTCTCAGGATTGGAATGGGAAGGACTTGGATATCACATCTCATGATAAAGGAAGGGTCTAAGGTTTGGAAGGGGAAGGATTTGGATATCACATCTCATGTTATATTACGGGTCTCAGGTTTGGTATTAGAAGCATTGAGATATCAAGTCTCAGAGTATAGGAAGGGTCTCAGAATTGGAATGGGAAGGAGTTGGATATCACATCTCAAGCTATAGGAAGGGTCTCAGGATTGGAATGGGAAGGACTTGGATATCACATCTCATGCTATAGGAAGGCTCTCAGGTTTGGAAGGGGAAAGAGTTGGATATCACATTTCATGTTAGAGGTAGGATCTCAGGTTTGGTATTAGAGGCATTGAGATATCACATCTCATGCTATCAGAAGGGTCTCGGGAATGGAATGGGAAGGAGTTGGATATCACATCTCATGCTAAAGGGAGGGTCTCAGGTTTGGAAGGGAAAGGATTTGGATATCACATCTCATGTTATAGGAAGGATCTCAGGTTTGGTATTAGAAGCATTGAGATATCACATCTCATGCTATCAGAAGGGTCTCAGGATTGGAATGGGAAGGAGTTGGATATCACATCTCATGCTAAAGGGAGGGTCTCAGGTTTGGAAGGGGAAGGATTTGGATATCACATCTCATGTTATCGGAAGGATCTCACGTTTGGTATTAGAAGTATTGAGATATCATATCTCATGCTATAGGAAGGGTCTCAGGATTGGAATGGGAAGGAGTTGGATATCACATCTCATGTTATAGGAAGTGTCTCAGGATTGTAATGGGAAGGACTTGGATATCACATCTCATGCTATAGGTAGGGTCTCAAGTTTGATATTAGAAGCATTGAGATATCACATCTCATGCTATAGGAAGGGTCTGAGGATTGGAATGGGAAGGAGTTGGATATCACATCTCATGCTATGGGAAGGGTCTCAGGTTTGGTATAAGCAGTGAGATATCACATCTCATGCTATAGGAAGTGTCTCAGGATTGGAATGGGAAGGAGTTGGATATCACATCTCATGTTATAGGAAGGATCTCAGGTTTGGTATAAGCATTGAGATATTACATCTCTGCTACCGGAAGGGTCTCAGGATTGGAATGGGAAGGAGTTGGATATTCCCATCTTATGTTATAGGAAGGGTCTCAGGTTTGGTATTAGAAGCATTGAGATATCACATCTCATGCTATAGGAAGGGTCTCAGGATTGGAATGGGAAGGACTTGGATATCACATCTCATGCTATAGGGAGGGTCTCAAGTTTGATATTAGAAGCTTTGAGATATCACATCTCATGATATCAGAAGGGTCTCAGGATTGGAATGGGAAGGAGTTGGATATCACATCTCATGTTATAGGAAGGATCTCAGGTTTGGTATTAGAAGCATTGAGATATCACATCTCATGCTATAGGAAGGGTCTCAGGATTGGAATGTGAAGGATTTGGATATCACATCTCATGCTAAAGGAAGGGTCTCAGGTTTGGTAGAAGCATTGAGATATCACGTCTCTGCTATCGGAAGGATCTCAGGATTGGATTGGGAAGGAGTTGGATATCCCTTTTCATGCTATAGGAAGGGTCTCAGGATTTGAATGGCAAGGAGTTGGATATCACATCTCATGCCACAGGAAGGGTCTCAGGTTTGGTTTAAGCATTGAGATATCACATCTCTGCTATCGGAAGGGTCTCAGGATTGGATTGGGAAGGAGTTGGATATCCCTTCTCATGCTATAGGAAGTGTCTCAGGTTGGA
Source organism: Ambystoma mexicanum (assembly GCF_040938575.1). Classification (NCBI taxonomy): domain Eukaryota; kingdom Metazoa; phylum Chordata; class Amphibia; order Caudata; family Ambystomatidae; genus Ambystoma; species Ambystoma mexicanum. The sequence continues at coordinate 1,309,862 of NW_027182459.1, read as the reverse complement.
ATGGGAAGGAGTTGGATATCACATCTCATGTTATAGGAAGGGTCTCAGGATTGGAATGGGAAGGATTTGGATATCACATCTCTTGCTATAGGAAGGGTCTCAGGATTGGAATGGGTAGGAGTTGGATATTACTTTCTTGCTATAGGAAGGGTCTCATGTTTGGAATGGGAAGGAGTTGGATATCACATATGCTATAGTTAGTGTCTCAGGTTCGGAACAGGAAGGAGTTGGATATCACATCTCATGTTATAGGAAGGGTCTCAGGTTTGGTATAAGCATTGAGATATCACACCTCTGCTATCGGAAGCGGCTCAGGATTTGAATGGGAAGGAGTTGGATATCCCATCTCATGTTATAGGAAGAGTCTCTGGTTTGGTATTAGAATCATTGAGATATCACATCGCATGCTGTAGGAAGGGTCTAAGGATTGGAATGGGGTGGACTTGGATATCACATCTCATGCTATAGGTAGGCTCTCAGTTTTGGTATAAGCATTGAGATATCACATCTCATGCTATAGGAAGGGTCTCAGGATTGGAATGGGAAGGAATTGGATATCACATCTCATGCTATAGGAAGGGTCTCAGATTTGGTATAAGCATTGAGATATCACATCTCATGCTAAAGGAAGGGTCTCAGGATTGGAATGGGAAGGAGTTGTATATGACATCTCAGGCCATAGGAAGGTTCTCAGGTTTGGTATAAGCATTGAGATATCACATCTCTGCTATCGGAAAGGTCTCAGGATTGGAATGGGAAGGAGTTGGATATCCCATCTCATGTTATAGGAAGGGTCTCAGGTTTGGTATTAGAAGCATAGAGATATCACATCTCATGCTATAGGAAGGGTCTCAGGATTGGAATGGGAAGGACTTGGATGTCACATCTCATGCTATAGGGAGGGTCTCAAGTTTGATATTAGAAGCATTGAGATAACAAATCTCATGATATCGGAAGGGTCTCAGGATTGGAATGGGAAGGAGTTGGATATCACATCTCATGATAAAGGAAGGGTCTAAGGTTTGGAAGGGGAAGGATTTGGATATCACATCTCATGTTATAGGACGGGTCTCAGGTTTGGTATTAGAAGCATTGAGATATCAAGTCTCATGGTATACGAAGGGTCTCAGAATTGGAATGGGAAGGAGTTGGATATCACACCTCAAGCTATAGGAAGGGTCTCAGGATTGGAATGGGAAGGAGTTTGATATCACATCTCATGCCATAGTATGGGTCTCAGGTTTGGTAGAAGCATTGGGATATCACATCTCATGCTATCGGAAGGGTATCAGTATTGGATTTGGAAGAAGTTGGATATCCCATCTCATGCTATAGGAAGGGTCTCAGGTTGGAATGGGAAGGAGTTGGATATCACATTTCATGTTATAGGAAGGGTCTCAGGATTGGAATGGGAAGGACTTGGATATCATATCTCATGCTATAGGACGGGTCTCAGGTTTGTTATTAGAATCATTGAGATATCATATTGCATGCTGTAGGAAGGGTCTAAGGATTGGAATGGGAAGGACCTGGATATCACATCTCATGCTATAGATAGGCTCTTAGGTTTGGAAAGGGAAGGAGTTGGATATCACATCTCATGTTATAGGATGGATCTCAGGTTTGGTATTAGAAGTATTGAGATATCACATCTCATGTTATCGGAAGGATCTCAGGTTTGGTATTAGAAGTATTGAGATATCACATCTCATGCTATAGGAAGGGTCTCAGGATTGGAATGGGAAGGAGTTGGATATCACATCTCATGCTAAAGGAAGGGTCTCAGGTTTGGTAGAAGCATTGAGATATCACATCTCATGCTATAGGAAGGGTCTCAGGATTGGAATGGGAAGGACTTAGATATCACATATCATGCTATAGGGAGGGTCTCAGTTTTGATATTAGAAGCATTGAGATATCACATCTCATGCTATCGGAAGTGTCTCAGGATTGGAATGGGAAGGATATCACATCTCATGCTAAAGGAAGGGTCTCAGGTTTGGAACGGGAAGGGGTTAAATTTCACATCTCATGTTATAGGAAGGGTCTCAGGTTTGGTATAAACATTGAGATATCACATCTCTGCTATCGGAAGTGTCTCAGGATTGGCATGGGAAGGAGTTGGATATCCCATCTCATGTTATAGGACGGGTCTCAGGTTTGTTATTAGAATCATTGAGATATCATATTGCATGCTGTAGGAAGGGTCTAAGGGTTGGAATGTGAAGGACTTGGATATCACATCTCATGCTATAGATAGGCTCTTAGGTTTGGAAAGGGAAGGAGTTGGATATCACATTTCATGTTAGAGGAAGGATCTCAGGTTTGGTATTAGAAGCATTGAGATATCACATCTCATGCTATAGGAAGGGTCTCAGGATTGGAATGGGAAGGAGTTGGATATCACATCTCATGCTATAGGAAGGGTCTCAGGTTTGGTATAAGCATTGAGATATCACATCTCATGCTATAGGACGGGTCTCAGGATTGGAATGGAAGGAGTTGGATATCACATCTCATGTTATAGGAAGGATCTCAGGTTTGGTATTAGAAGCATTGAGACATCACATCTCATGCTATAGGAAGGGTCTCAGGGTTGGAATGGGAAGGAGTTGGATATCACATCTCATCCAATAGGAAGGGTCTCAGGTTTGGAATGGGAAGTAATTGGATATCACATCTCATGTTATAGGAAGGATCTCAGGTTTGGTATTAGAAGCATTGAGATATCAAATCTCATGCTATAGGAAGGGTCTCAGGATTGGAATGTGAAGGATTTGGATATCACATCTCATGCTAAAGGAAGGGTCTCAGGTTTGGTAGAAGCATTGAGATATCACGTCTCTGCTATCGGAAGGGTCTCAGGATTGGATTGGGAAGGAGTTGGATATCCCTTTTCATGCTATAGGAAGGGTCTCAGGTTTGGTATAAGCATTGAGATATCACATCTCTGCTATCGGAAGGGTCTCAGGATTGGATTGGGAAGGAGTTGGATATCCCTTCTCATGCTATAGGAAGTGTCTCAGGTTGGAATGGGAAGGAGTTGGATATCACATCTCATGTTATAGGAAGGGTCTCAGGATTGGAATGGGAAGGATTTGGATATCACATCTCTTGCTATAGGAAGGGTCTCAGGATTGGAATGGGTAGGAGTTGGATATTACTTTCTTGCTATAGGAAGGGTCTCATGTTTGGAATGGGAAGGAGTTGGATATCACATATGCTATAGTTAGTGTCTCAGGTTTGGAACGGGAAGGAGTTGGATATCACATCTCATGTTATAGGAAGGGTCTCAGGTTTGGTATAAGCATTGAGATATCACATCTCTGCTATCGGAAGCGGCTCAGGATTGGAATGGGAAGGAGTTGGATATCCCATCTCATGTTATAGGAAGAGTCTCTGGTTTGGTATTAGAATAATTGAGATATCACATTGCATGTTGTAGGAAGGGTCTAAGGATTGGAATGGGATGGACTTGGATATCACATCTCATGCTATAGGTAGGCTCTCAGGTTTGGTATAAGCATTGAGATATCACATATCATGCTAAAGGAAGGGTCTCAGAATTGGAATGGGAAGGAGTTGTATATGACATCTCAGGCCATAGGAAGGTTCTCAGGTTTGGTATAAGCATTGAGATATCACATCTCTGCTATCGGAAAGGTCTCAGGATTGGAATGGGAAGGAGTTGGATATCCCATCTCATGTTATAGGAAGGATCTCAGGTTTGGTATTAGAAGCATAGAGATATCACATCTCATGCTATAGGAAGGGTCTCAGGATTGGAATGGGAAAGACTTGGATGTCACATCTCATGCTATAGGGAGGGTCTCAAGTTTGATATTAGAAGCATTGAGATAACAAATCTCATGATATCGGAAGGGTCTCAGGATTGGAATGGGAAGGAGTTGGATATCACATCTCATGATAAAGGAAGGGTCTAAGGTTTGGAAGGGGAAGGATTTGGATATCACATCTCATGTTATAGGACGGGTCTCAGGTTTGGTATTAGAAGCATTGAGATATCAAGTCTCATGGTATAAGAAGGGTCTCAGAATTGGAATGGGAAGGAGTTGGATATCACACCTCAAGCTATAGGAAGGGTCTCAGGATTGGAATGGGAAGGAGTTTGATATCACATCTCATGCCATAGTATGGGTCTCAGGTTTGGTAGAAGCATTGGGATATCACATCTCATGCTATCGGAAGGGTATCAGTATTGGATTTCGAAGAAGTTGGATATCCCATCTCATGCTATAGGAAGGGTCTCAGGTTGGAATGGGAAGGAGTTGGATATCACATTTCATGTTATAGGAAGGGTCTCAGGATTGGAATGGGAAGGACTTGGATATCATATCTCATGCTATAGGACGGGTCTCAGGTTTGTTATTAGAATCATTGAGATATCATATTGCATGCTGTAGGAAGGGTCTAAGGATTGGAATAGGAAGGACCTGGATATCACATCTCATGCTATAGATAGGCTCTTAGGTTTGGAAAGGGAAGGAGTTGGATATCACATTTCATGTTAGAGGAAGGATCTCAGGTTTGGTATTAGAAGCACTGAGATATCACATCTCATGCTATAGGAAGGGTCTCAGGATTGGAATGGGAAGTAGTTGGATATCACATCTCATGCTATAGGAAGGGTCTCAGGTTTGGTATAAGCATTGAGATGTCACATCTCATGCTATAGGACGGTTCTCAGGATTGGAATGGAAGGAGTTGGATATCACATCTGATGTTATAGGAAGGATCTCAGGTTTGGTATTAGAATCATTGAGACATCACATCTCATGCTATAGGAAGGGTCTCAGGGTTGGAATGGGAAGGAGTTGGATATCACAACTCATCCAATAGGAAGGGTCTCAGGTTTGGAATGGGAAGGAATTGGATATCACATCTCATGTTATAGGAAGGATCTCAGGTTTGGTATTAGAAGCATTGAGATATCACATCTCATGCAATAGGAAGGGTCTCAGGATTGGAATGTGAAGGATTTGGATATCACATCTCATGCTAAAGGAAGGGTCTCAGGTTTGGTAGAAGCATTGAGATATCACGTCTCTGCTATCGGAAGGGTCTCAGGATTGGATTGGGAAGGAGTTGGATATCCCTTCTCATGCTATAGGAAGGGTCTCAGGATTTGAATGGCAAGGAGTTGGATATCACATCTCATGCCATACGAAGGGTCTCAGGTTTGGTATAAGCATTGAGATATCACATCTCTGCTATCGGAAGGGTCTCAGGATTGGAATGGGAAGGAGTTGGATATTCCCATCTCATGTAATAGGAAGGGTCTCAGGTTTGGTATTAGAAGCATTGAGATATCACATCTCATGCTATAGGAAGGGTCTCAGGATTGGAATGGGAAGGACTTGGATATCACATCTCATGCTATAGGGAGGGTCTCAAGTTTGATATTAGAAGCTTTGAGATATCACATCTCATGATATCGGAAGGGTCTCAGGATTGGAATGGGAAGGAGTTGGATATCACATCTCATGATAAAGGAAGGGTCTAAGGTTTGGAAGGGGAAGGATTTGGATATCACATCTCATGTTATATTACGGGTCTCAGGTTTGGTATTAGAAGCATTGAGATATCAAGTCTCAGAGTATAGGAAGGGTCTCAGAATTGGAATGGGAAGGAGTTGGATATCACATCTCAAGCTATAGGAAGGGTCTCAGGATTGGAATGGGAAGGACTTGGATATCACATCTCATGCTATAGGAAGGCTCTCAGGTTTGGAAGGGGAAAGAGTTGGATATCACATTTCATGTTAGAGGTAGGATCTCAGGTTTGGTATTAGAGGCATTGAGATATCACATCTCATGCTATCAGAAGGGTCTCGGGAATGGAATGGGAAGGAGTTGGATATCACATCTCATGCTAAAGGGAGGGTCTCAGGTTTGGAAGGGAAAGGATTTGGATATCACATCTCATGTTATAGGAAGGATCTCAGGTTTGGTATTAGAAGCATTGAGATATCACATCTCATGCTATCAGAAGGGTCTCAGGATTGGAATGGGAAGGAGTTGGATATCACATCTCATGCTAAAGGGAGGGTCTCAGGTTTGGAAGGGGAAGGATTTGGATATCACATCTCATGTTATCGGAAGGATCTCACGTTTGGTATTAGAAGTATTGAGATATCATATCTCATGCTATAGGAAGGGTCTCAGGATTGGAATGGGAAGGAGTTGGATATCACATCTCATGTTATAGGAAGTGTCTCAGGATTGTAATGGGAAGGACTTGGATATCACATCTCATGCTATAGGTAGGGTCTCAAGTTTGATATTAGAAGCATTGAGATATCACATCTCATGCTATAGGAAGGGTCTGAGGATTGGAATGGGAAGGAGTTGGATATCACATCTCATGCTATGGGAAGGGTCTCAGGTTTGGTATAAGCAGTGAGATATCACATCTCATGCTATAGGAAGTGTCTCAGGATTGGAATGGGAAGGAGTTGGATATCACATCTCATGTTATAGGAAGGATCTCAGGTTTGGTATAAGCATTGAGATATTACATCTCTGCTACCGGAAGGGTCTCAGGATTGGAATGGGAAGGAGTTGGATATTCCCATCTTATGTTATAGGAAGGGTCTCAGGTTTGGTATTAGAAGCATTGAGATATCACATCTCATGCTATAGGAAGGGTCTCAGGATTGGAATGGGAAGGACTTGGATATCACATCTCATGCTATAGGGAGGGTCTCAAGTTTGATATTAGAAGCTTTGAGATATCACATCTCATGATATCAGAAGGGTCTCAGGATTGGAATGGGAAGGAGTTGGATATCACATCTCATGATAAAGGAAGGGTCTAAGGTTTGGAAGGGGAAGGATTTGGATATCACATCTCATGTTATATTACGGGTCTCACGTTTGTATTAGAAGCATTGAGATATCAAGTCTCATAGTATAGGAAGGGTCTCAGAATTGGAATGGGAAGGAGTTGGATATCACATCTCAAGCTATAGGAAGGGTCTCAGGATTGGAATGGGAAGGACTTGGATATCACATCTAATGCTATAGGAAGGCTCTCAGGTTTGGAAGGGGAAAGAGTTGGATATCACATTTCATGTTAGAGGTAGGATCTCAGGTTTGGTATTAGAGGCATTGAGATATCACATCTCATGCTATCAGAAGGGTCTCAGGAATGGAATGGGAAGGAGTTGGATATCACATCTCATGCTAAAGGGAGGGTCTCAGGTTTGGAAGGGGAAGGATTTGGATATCACATCTCATGTTATAGGAAGGATCTCAGGTTTGGTATTAGAAGCATTGAGATATCACATCTCATGCTATCGGAAGGATCTCAGGTTTGGTATTAGAAGCATTGAGATATCACATCTCATGCTAGCAGAAGAGTCTCAGGATTGGAATAGGAAGGAGTTGGATATCGCATCTCATGCTAAAGGGAGGGTCTCAGGATTGGAAGGGGAAGGATTTGGATATCACATCTCATGTTATCGGAAGGATCTCACGTTTGGTATTAGAAGTATTGAGATATCATATCTCATGCTATAGGAAGGGTCTCAGGATTGGAATGGGAAGGAGTTGGATATCACATCTCATGCTATAGGGAGGGTCTCAGGATTGGAATGGGAAGGACTTAGATATCACATATCATGCTATAGGGAGGGTCTCAGTTTTGATATTAGAAGCATTGAGATATCACATCTCATGCTATAGGAAGTGTCTCAGGATTGGAATGGGAAGGTGCTGGTTATCACATCTCATGCTAAAGGAAGGGTCTCAGGTTTGGAACGGGAAGGGTTTGGATATCACATCTCATGTTATAGGAAGGGTCTCAGGTTTGGTATAAGCATTGAGATATCACATCTCTGCTATCGGAAGTGTCTCAGGATTGGAATGGGAAGGAGTTGGATATCCCATCTCATGTTATAGGACGGGTCTCAGGTTTGTTATTAGAATCATTGAGATATCATATTGCATGCTGTAGGAAGGGTCTAAGGGTTGGAATGGGAAGGACTTGGATATCACATCTCATGGTATAGATAGGCTCTTAGGTTTGGAAAGGGAAGGAGTTGGATATCACATTTCATGTTAGAGGAAGGATCTCAGGTTTGGTATTAGAAGCATTGAGATATCACATCTCATGCTATAGGAAGGGTCTCAGGATTGGAATGGGAAGCAGTTGGATATCACATCTCATGCTAAAGGGAGGGTCTCAGGTTTGGAAGGGGAAGGATTTGGATATCACATCTCATGTTATAGGAAGGATCTCAGGTTTGGTATTAGAAGCATTGAGATATCACATCTCATGCTATCGGAAGGATCTCAGGTTTGGTATTAGAAGCATTGAGATATCACATCTCATGCTATCAGAAGAGTCTCAGGATTGGAATAGGAAGGAGGTGGATATCCCATCTCATGTTATAGGACGGGTCTCAGGTTTGTTATTGGAATCATTGAGATATCATATTGCATGCTTTAGGAAGGGTCTAAGGGTTGGAATGTGAAGGACTTGGATATCACATCTCATGCTATAGATAGGCTCTTAGGTTTGGAAAGGGAAGGAGTTGGATCTCACATTTCATGTTAGAGGAAGGATCTCAGGTTTGGTATTAGAAGCATTGAGATATCACATCTCATGCTATAGGAACGGTCTCAGGATTGGAATGGGAAGGAGTTGGATATCACATCTCATGCTATAGGAAGGGTCTCAGGTTTGGTATAAGCATTGAGATATCACATCTCATGCTATAGGAAGGGTCTCAGGATTGGAATGGAAGGAGTTGGATATCAGATCTCATGATATAGGAAGGATCTCAGGTTTGGTATTAGAAGCATTGAGATATCACATCTCATGCTATAGGAAGGGTCTCAGGATTGGAATGTGAAGGATTTGGATATCACATCTCATGCTAAAGGAAGGGTCTCAGGTTTGGTAGAAGCATTGAGATATCACGTCGCTGCTATCGGAAGGGTCTCAGGATTGGATTGGGAAGGAGTTGGATATCCCTTCTCATGCTATAGGAAGGGTCTCATAATTTGAATGGCAAGGAGTTGGATATCACATCTCATGCCATAGGAAGGGTCTCAGGTTTGGTATAAGCATTGAGATATCACATCTCTGCTATCGGAAGGGTCTCAGGATTGGATTGGGAATGAGTTGGATATCCCTTCTCATGCTATAGGAAGTGTCTCAGGTTGGAATGGGAAGGAGTTGGATATCACATCTCATGTTATAGGAAGGGTCTCAGGATTGGAATGGGAAGGAGTTGGATATTACTTTCTTGCTATAGGAAGGGTCTCATGTTTGGAATGGGAAGGAGTTGGATATCACATATGCTATAATTAGTGTCTCAGGTTTGGAACGGTAAGGAGTTGGATATCACATCTCATGTTATAGGAAGGGTCTCAGGTTTGGTATAAGCATTGAGATATCACATCTCTGCTATCGGAAGCGGCTCAGGATTGGAATGGGAAGGAGTTGGATATCCCATCTCATGTTATAGGAAGAGTCTCTGGTTTGGTATTAGAATAATTGAGATATCACATTGCATGTTGTAGGAAGGGTCTGAGGATTGGAATGGGATGGACTTGGATATCACATCTCATGCTATAGGTAGGCTCTCAGGTTTGGTATAAGCATTGAGATATCACATCTCATGCTATAGGAAGGGTCTCAGGATTGGAATGGGAAGGAATTGGATATCAAATCTCATGCTATAGGAAGGGTCTCAGATTTGGTATAAGCATTGAGATATCACATATCATGCTAAAGGAAGGGTCTCAGGATTGGAATGGGAAGGAGTTGTATATGACATCTCAGGCCATAGGAAGGTTCTCAGGTTTGGCATAAGCATTGAGATATCACATCTCTGCTATCGGAAAGGTCTCAGGATTGGAATGGGAAGGAGTTGGATATCCCATCTCATGTTATAGGAAGGATCTCAGGTTTGGTATTAGAAGCATAGAGATATCACATCTCATGCTATAGGAAGGGTCTCAGGATTGGAATGGGAAGGACTTGGATGTCACATCTCATGCTATAGGGAGGGTCTCAAGTTTGATATTAGAAGCATTGAGATAACAAATCTCATGATATCGGAAGGGTCTCAGGATTGGAATGGGAAGGAGTTGGATATCACATCTCATGATAAAGGAAGGGTCTAAGGTTTGGAAGGGGAAGGATTTGGATATCACATCTCATGTTATAGGACGGGTCTCAGGTTTGGTATTAGAAGCATTGAGATATCAAGTCTCATGGTATAAGAAGGGTCTCAGAATTGGAATGGGAAGGAGTTGGATATCACACCTCAAGCTATAGGAAGGGTCTCAGGATTGGAATGGGAAGGAGTTTGATATCACATCTCATGCCATAGTATGGGTCTCAGGTTTGGTAGAAGCATTGGGATATCACATCTCATGCTATCGGAAGGGTATCAGTATTGGATTTTGAAGAAGTTGGATATCCCATCTCATGCTATAGGAAGGGTCTCAGGTTGGAATGGGAAGGAGTTGGATATCACATTTCATGTTATAGGAAGGGTCTCAGGATTGGAATGGGAAGGACTTGGATATCATATCTCATGCTATAGGACGGGTCTCAGGTTTGTTATTAGAATCATTGAGATATCATATTGCATGCTGTAGGAAGGGTCTAAGGATTGGAATAGGAAGGACCTGGATATCACATCTCATGCTATAGATAGGCTCTTAGGTTTGGAAAGGGAAGGAGTTGGATATCACATTTCATGTTAGAGGAAGGATCTCAGGTTTGGTATTAGAAGCACTGAGATATCACATCTCATGCTATAGGAAGGGTCTCAGGATTGGAATGGGAAGTAGTTGGATATCACATCTCATGCTATAGGAAGGGTCTCAGGTTTGGTATAAGCATTGAGATATCACATCTCATGCTATAGGACGGGTCTCAGGATTGGAATGGAAGGAGTTGGATATCACATCTCATGTTATAGGAAGGATCTCAGGTTTGGTATTAGAATCATTGAGACATCACATCTCATGCTATAGGAAGGGTCTCAGGGTTGGAATGGGAAGGAGTTGGATATCACAACTCATCCAATAGGAAGGGTCTCAGGATTGGAATGGGAAGGAGTTGGATATTCCCATCTCATGTTATAGGAAGGGTCTCAGGTTTGGTATTAGAAGCATTGAGATATCACATCTCATGCTATAGGAAGGGTCTCAGGATTGGAATGGGAAGGACTTGGATATCACATCTCATGCTATAGGGAGGATCTCAAGTTTGATATTAGAAGCTTTGAGATATCACATCTCATGATATCGGAAGGGTCTCAGGATTGGAATGGGAAGGAGTTGGATATCACATCTCATGATAAAGGAAGGGTCTAAGGTTTGGAAGGGGAAGGATTTGGATATCACATCTCATGTTATATTACGGGTCTCACGTTTGTATTAGAAGCATTGAGATATCAAGTCTCATAGTATAGGAAGGGTCTCAGAATTGGAATGGGAAGGAGTTGGATATCACATCTCAAGTTATAGGAAGGGTCTCAGGATTGGAATGGGAAGGACTTGGATATCCCATCTCATGTTATAGGACGGGTCTCAGGTTTGTTATTAGAATCATTGAGATATCATATTCCATGCTGTAGGAAGGGTCTAAGGGTTGGAATGGGAAGGAGTTGGATATCCCATCTCATGTTATAGGACGGGTCTCAGGTTTGTTATTAGAATCATTGAGATATCACATCTCATGCTATAGGAAGGTTCTCAGGATTGGAATGGGAAGCAGTTGGATATCACATCTCATGCTATAGGAAGGGTCTCAGGTTTGGTATAAGCATTGAGATATCACATATCATGCTATAGGACGGGTCTCAGGCTTGGAATGGAAGGCGTTGGATATCACATCTCATGTTATAGGAAGGATCTCAGGTTTGGTATTAGAAGCATTGAGACATCACATCTCATGCTATAGGAAGGGTCTCAGGGTTGGAATGGGAAGGAGTTGGAAATCACATCGCATCCAATAGGAAGGGTCTCAGGTTTGGAATGGGAAGGAATTGGATATCACATCTCATGTTATAGGAAGGATCTCAGGTTTGGTATTAGAAGCATTGAGATATCACATCTCATGCTATAGGAAGGGTCTCAGGATTGGAATGTGAAGGATTTGAATATCACATCTCATGCTAAAGGAGGGGTCTCAGGTTTGGTAGAAGCATTGAGATATCACGTCTCTGCTATCGGAAGGGTCTCAGGATTGGATTGGGAATGAGTTGGATATCACATCTCATGCCATAGGAAGGGTCTCAGGTTTGGTATAAGCATTGAGATATCACATCTCTGCTATCGGAAGGGTCTCAGGATTGGTTTGGGAAGGAGTTGGATATCCCTTCTCATGCTATAGGAAGTGTCTCAGGTTGGAATGGGAAGGAGTTGGATATCACATCTCATGTTATAGGAAGGGTCTCAGGATTGGAATGGGAAGGATTTGGATATCACATCTCTTGCTATAGGAAGGGTCTCAGGATTGGAATGGGTAGGAGTTGGATATTACTTTCTTGCTATAGGAAGTGTCTCATGTTTGGAATGGGAAGGAGTTGGATATCACATATGCTATAGTTAGTGTCTCAGGTTTGGAACGGGAAGGAGTTGGATATCACATCTCATGTTATAGGAAGGGTCTCAGTTTTGGTATAAGCATTGAGATATCACATCTCTGCTATCGGAAGCGGCTCAGGATTGGAATGGGAAGGAGTTGGATATCCCATCTCATGTTATAGGAAGAGTCTCTGGTTTGGTATTAGAATCATTGAGATATCACATTGCATGCTGTAGGAAGGGTCTAAGGATTGGAATGGGATGGACTTGGATATCACATCTCATGCTATAGGTAGGCTCTCAGGTTTGGTATAAGCATTGAGATATCACATCTCATGCTATAGGAAGGGTCTCAGGATTGGAATGGGAAGGAATTGGATATCACATCTCATGCCATAGGAAGGTTCTCAGGTTTGGTATAAGCATTGAGATATCACATCTCTGCTATCGGAAGGGTCTCAGGATTGGAATGGGAAGGAGTTGGATTTCCCATCTCATGTTATAGGAAGGGTCTCAGGTTTGGTATTAGAAGCATAGAGATATCACATCTCATGCTATAGGAAGGGTCTCAGGATTTGAATGGCAAGGAGTTGGATATCACATCTCATGCCATAGGAAGGGTCTCAGGTTTGGTATAAGCATTCAGATATCACATCTCTGCTATCGGAAGGGTCTCAGGATTGGTATAAGCATTGAGATATCACATCTCATGCTAAAGGAAGGGTCTCAGGATTGGAATGTGAAGGATTTGGATATCACATCTCATGCTAAAGGAAGGGTCTCAGGTTTGGTAGAAGCATTGAGATATCACGTCGCTGCTATCGGAAGGGTCTCAGGATTGGATTGGGAAGGAGTTGGATATCCCTTCTCATGCTATCGGAAGGGTCTCAGGATTGGATTGGGAAGGAGTTGAATATCCCTTCTCAGGCTATAGGAAGTGTCTCAGGTTGGAATGGGAAGGAGTTGGATATCACATCTCATGTTATAGGAAGGGTCTCAGGATTGGAATGGGAAGGATTTGGATATCACATCTCTTGCTATAGGAAGGGTCTCAGGATTGGAATGGGTAGGAGTTGGATATTACTTTCTTGCTATAGGAAGGGTCTCATGTTTGGAATGGGAAGGAGTTGGATATCACATATGCTATAGTTAGTGTCTCAGGTTTGGAACGGGAAGGAGTTGGATATCACATCTCATGTTATAGGAAGGGTCTCAGGTTTGGTATAAGCATTGAGATATCACATCTCTGCTATCGGAAGCGGCTCAGGATTGGAATGGGAAGGAGTTGGATATCCCATCTCATGTTATAGGAAGAGTCTCTGGTTTGGTATTAGAATCATTGAGATATCACATCGCATGCTGTAGGAAGGGTCTAAGGATTGGAATGGGATGGACTTGGATATCACATCTCATGTTATAGGTAGGCTCTCAGGTTTGGTATAAGCATTGAGATATCACATCTCATGCTATAGGAAGGGTCTCAGGATTGGAATGGGAAGGAATTGGATATCACATCTCATGCTATAGGAAGGGTCTCAGATTTGGTATAAGCATTGAGATATCACATCTCATGCTAAAGGAAGGGTCTCAGGATTGAAATGGGAAGGAGTTGTATATGACATCTCAGGCCATAGGAAGGTTCTCAGGTTTGGTATAAGCATTGAGATATCACATCTCTGCTATCGGAAAGGTCTCAGGATTGGAATGGGAAGGAGTTGGATATCCCATCTCATGTTATAGGAAGGGTCTCAGGTTTGGTATTAGAAGCATAGAGATATCACATCTCATGCTATAGGAAGGGTCTCAGGATTGGAATGGGAAGGACTTGGATGTCACATCTCATGCTATAGGGAGGGTCTCAAGTTTGATATTAGAAGCATTGAGATAACAAATCTCATGATATCAGAAGGGTCTCAGGATTGGAATGGGAAGGAGTTGGATATCACATCTCATGATAAAGGAAGGGTCTAAGGTTTGGAAGGGGAAGGATTTGGATATCACATCTCATGTTATAGGACGGGTCTCAGGTTTGGTATTAGAAGCATTGAGATATCAAGTCTCATGGTATAAGAAGGGTCTCAGAATTGGAATGGGAAGGAGTTGGATATCACACCTCAAGCTATAGGAAGGGTCTCAGGATTGGAATGGGAAGGAGTTTGATATCACATCTCATGCCATAGTATGGGTCTCAGGTTTGGTAGAAGCATTGGGATATCACATCTCATGCTAAAGGAAGGGTCTCAGGATTGGAATGTGAAGGATTTGGATATCACATCTCATGCTAAAGGAAGGGTCTCAGGTTTGGTAGAAGCATTGAGATATCACGTCGCTGCTATCGGAAGGGTCTCAGGATTGGATTGGGAAGGAGTTGGATATCCCTTCTCATGCTATAGGAAGAGTCTCAGGATTGGAATGGGAAGGATTTGGATATCACATCTCTTGCTATAGGAAGGGTCTCAGGATTGGAATGGGTAGGAGTTGGATATTACTTTCTTGCTATAGGAAGGGTCTCATGTTTGGAATGGGAAGGAGTTGGATATCACATATGCTATAGTTAGTGTCTCAGGTTTGGAACGGGAAGGAGTTGGATATCACATCTCATGTTATAGGAAGGGTCTCAGGTTTGGTATAAGCATTGAGATATCACATCTCTGCTATCGGAAGCGGCTCAGGATTGGAATGGGAAGGAGTTGGATATCCCATCTCATGTTATAGGAAGAGTCTCTGGTTTGGTAGAATCATTGAGATATCACATCGCATGCTGTAGGAAGGGTCAAAGGATTGGAATGGGATGGACTTGAATATCACATCTCATGCTATAGGTAGGCTCTCAGGTTTGGTATAAGCATTGAGATATCACATCTCATGCTATAGGAAGGGTCTCAGGATTGGAATGGGAAGGAATTGGATATCACATCTCATGCTATAGGAAGGGTCTCAGATTTGGTATAAGCATTGAGATATCACATCTCATGCTAAAGGAAGGGTCTCAGGATTGGAATGTGAAGGATTTGGATATCACATCTCATGCTAAAGGAAGGGTCTCAGGTTTGGTAGAAGCATTGAGATATCACGTCGCTGCTATCGGAAGGGTCTCAGGATTGGATTGGGAAGGAGTTGGATATCCCTTCTCATGCTATCGGAAGGGTCTCAGGATTGGATTGGGAAGGAGTTGAATATCCCTTCTCATGCTATAGGAAGTGTCTCAGGTTGGAATGGGAAGGAGTTGGATATCACATCTCATGTTATAGGAAGGGTCTCAGGATTGGAATGGGAAGGATTTGGATATCACATCTCTTGCTATAGGAAGGGTCTCAGGATTGGAATGGGTAGGAGTTGGATATTACTTTCTTGCTATAGGAAGGGTCTCATGTTTGGAATGGGAAGGAGTTGGATATCACATATGCTATAGTTAGTGTCTCAGGTTTGGAACGGGAAGGAGTTGGATATCACATCTCATGTTATAGGAAGGGTCTCAGGTTTGGTATAAGCATTGAGATATCACATCTCTGCTATCGGAAGCGGCTCAGGATTGGAATGGGAAGGAGTTGGATATCCCATCTCATGTTATAGGAAGAGTCTCTGGTTTGGTATTAGAATCATTGAGATATCACATCACATGCTGTAGGAAGGGTCTAAGGATTGGAATGGGATGGACTTGGATATCACATCTCATGTTATAGGTAGGCTCTCAGGTTTGGTATAAGCATTGAGATATCACATCTCATGCTATAGGAAGGGTCTCAGGATTGGAATGGGAAGGAATTGGATATCACATCTCATGCTATAGGAAGGGTCTCAGATTTGGTATAAGCATTGAGATATCACATCTCATGCTAAAGGAAGGGTCTCAGGATTGAAATGGGAAGGAGTTGTATATGACATCTCAGGCCATAGGAAGGTTCTCAGGTTTGGTATAAGCATTGAGATATCACATCTCTGCTATCGGAAAGGTCTCAGGATTGGAATGGGAAGGAATTGGATATCCCATCTCATGTTATAGGAAGGGTCTCAGGTTTGGTATTAGAAGCATAGAGATATCACATCTCATGCTATAGGAAGGGTCTCAGGATTGGAATGGGAAGGACTTGGATGTCACATCTCATGCTATAGGGAGGGTCTCAAGTTTGATATTAGAAGCATTGAGATAACAAATCTCATGATATCGGAAGGGTCTCAGGATTGGAATGGGAAGGAGTTGGATATCACATCTCATGATAAAGGAAGGGTCTAAGGTTTGGAAGGGGAAGGATTTGGATATCACATCTCATGTTATAGGACGGGTCTCAGGTTTGGTATTAGAAGCATTGAGATATCAAGTCTCATGGTATAAGAAGGGTCTCAGAATTGGAATGGGAAGGAGTTGGATATCACACCTCAAGCTATAGGAAGGGTCTCAGGATTGGAATGGGAAGGAGTTTGATATCACATCTCATGCCATAGTATGGGTCTCAGGTTTGGTAGAAGCATTGGGATATCACATCTCATGCTATCGGAAGGGTATCAGTATTGGATTTGGAAGAAGTTGGATATCCCATCTCATGCTATAGGAAGGGTCTCAGGTTGGAATGGGAAGGAGTTGGATATCACATTTCATGTTAAAGGAAGGGTCTCAGGATTGGAATGGGAAGGACTTGGATATCATATCTCATGCTATAGGACGGGTCTCAGGTTTGTTATTAGAATCATTGAGATATCATATTGCATGCTGTAGGAAGGGTCTAAGGATTGGAATGGGAAGGACCTGGATATCACATCTCATGCTATAGATAGGCTCTCAGGTTTGGAAAGGGAAGGAGTTGGATATCACATCTCATGTTATAGGATGGATCTCAGGTTTGGTATTAGAAGTATTGAGATATCACATCTCATGTTATCGGAAGGATCTCAGGTTTGGTATTAGAAGTATTGAGATATCACATCTCATGCTATAGGAAGGGTCTCAGGATTGGAATGGGAAGGAGTTGGATATCACATCTCATGCTAAAGGAAGGGTCTCAGGTTTGGTAGAAGCATTGAGATATCACATCTCATGCTATAGGAAGGGTCTCAGGATTGGAATGGGAAGGACTTAGATATCACATATCATGCTATAGGGAGGGTCTCAGTTTTGATATTGGAAGCATTGAGATATCACATCTCATGCTATCGGAAGTGTCTCAGGATTGGAATGGGAAGGAGCTGGATATCACATCTCATGCTAAAGGAAGGGTCTCAGGTTTGGAACGGGAAGGAGTTGGATATCACATCTCATGTTATAGGAAGGGTCTCAGGTTTGGTATAAACATTGAGATATCACATCTCTGCTATCGGAAGTGTCTCAGGATTGGAATGGGAAGGAGTTGGATATCCCATCTCAGGTTATAGGACGGGTCTCAGGTTTGTTATTAGAATCATTGAGATATCATATTGCATGCTGTAGGAAGGGTCTAAGGGTTGGAATGTGAAGGACTTGGATATCACATCTCATGCTATAGATAGGCTCTTAGGTTTGGAAAGGGAAGGAGTTGGATATCACATTTCATGTTAGAGGAAGAATCTCAGGTTTGGTATTAGAAGCATTGAGATATCACATCTCATGCTAGTGGAAGGGTCTCAGGATTGGAATGGGGAGGAGTTGGATATCACATCTCATGCTATAGGAAGGGTCTCAGGTTTGGTATAAGCAATGAGATAGCACATCTCATGCTATAGGACGGGTCTCAGGATTGGAATGGAAGGAGTTGGATATCACATCTCATGTTATAGGAAGGATCTCAGGTTTGGTATTAGAAGCATTGAGACATCACATCTCATGCTATAGGAAGGGTCTCAGGGTTGGAATGGGAAGGAGTTGGATATCACATCTCATCCAATAGGAAGGGTCTCAGGTTTGGAATGGGAAGGAATTGGATATCACATCTCATGTTATAGGAAGGATCTCAGGTTTGGTATTAGAAGCATTGAGATATCACATCTCATGCTATAGGAAGGGTCTCAGGATTGGAATGTGAAGGATTTGGATATCACATCTCATGCTAAAGGAAGGGTCTCAGGTTTGGTAGAAGCATTGAGATATCACGTCTCTGCTATCGGAAGGGTCTCAGGATTGGATTGGGAAGGAGTTGGATATCCCTTTTCATGCTATAGGAAGGGTCTCAGGATTTGAATGGCAAGGAGTTGGATATCACATCTCATGCCATAGGAAGGGTCTCAGGTTTGGTATAAGCATTGAGATATCACATCTCTGCTATCGGAAGGGTCTCAGGATTGGATTGGGAAGGAGTTGGATATCCCTTCTCATGCTATAGGAAGTGTCTCAGGTTGGAATGGGAAGGAGTTGGATATCACATCTCATGTTATAGGAAGGGTCTCAGGATTCGAATGGGAAGGAGTTGGATACCACATCTCATGATAAAGGAAGGGTCTAAGGTTTGGAAGGGGAAGGATTTGGATATCACATCTCATGTTATAGGACGGTCTCAGGTTTGGTATTAGAAGAATTGAGATATCAAGTCTCATGGTATAAGAAGGGTCTCAGAATTGGAATGGGAAGGAGTTGGATATCACACCTCAAGCTATAGGAAGGGTCTCAGGATTGGAATGGGAAGGAGTTTGATATCATATCTCATGCCATAGTATGGGTCTCAGGTTTGGTAGAAGCATTGGGATATCACATCTCATGCTATCGGAAGGGTATCAGTATTGGATTTGGACGAAGTTGGATATCCCATCTCATGCTATAGGAAGGGTCTCAGGTTGGAATGGGAAGGAGTTGGATATCACATTTCATGTTATAGGAAGGGTCTCAGGATTGGAATGGGAAGGACTTGGATATCATATCTCATGCTATAGGACGGGTCTCAGGTTTGTTATTAGAATCATTGAGATATCATATTGCATGCTGTAGGAAGGGTCTAAGGATTGGAATGGGAAGGACTTGGATATCACATCTCATGCTATAGGTAGGCTCTCAGGTTTGGAAAGGGAAGGAGTTCGATATCACATTTCATGTTAGAGGAAGGATCTCAGGTTTGGTATTAGAAGCATTGAGATATCACATCTCATGCTATAGGAAGGGTCTCAGGATTGGAATGGGAAGTAGTTGGATATCACATCTCATGCTATAGGAAGGGTCTCAGGTTTGGTATAAGCATTGAGATATCACATCTCATGCTATAGGACGGGTCTCAGGATTGGAATGGAAGGAGTTGGATATCACATCTCATGTTATAGGAAGGATCTCAGGTTTGGTATTAGAAGCATTGAGACATCACATCTCATGCTATAGGAAGGGTCTCAGGGTTGGAATGGGAAGGAGTTGGATATCACATCTCATCCAATAGGAAGGGTCTCAGGTTTGGAATGGGAAGGAATTGGATATCACATCTCATGTTATAGGAAGGATCTCAGGTTTGGTATTAGAAGCATTGAGATATCACATCTCATGCTATAGGAAGGGTCTCAGGATTGGAATGTGAAGGATTTGGATATCACATCTCATGCTAAAGGAAGGGTCTCAGGTTTGGTAGAAGCATTGAGATATCACGTCTCTGCTATCGGAAGGGTCTCAATACTTCTAATACCAAACCTGAGATCCTTCCGATAACATGAGATGTGATATCTCAATACTTCTAATACCAAACCTGAGATCCATCCTATAACATGAGATGTGATATCCAACTCCTTCCCTTTCCAAACCTAAGAGCCTATCTATAGCATGAGATGTGATATCCAGGTCCTTCCCATTCCAATCCTTAGACCCTTCCTACAGCATGCAATATGATATCTCAATGATTCTAATAACAAACCTGAGACCCGTCCTATTGCATGAGATATGATATCCAAGTACTTCCCATTCCAATCCTGAGACCCTTCCTATATCATGAAATGTGATATCCAACTCCTTCCCATTCCAACCTGAGACCCTTCCTATAGCATGAGATGGGATATCCAACTTCTTCCAAATCCAATACTGATACCCTTCCGATAGCATGAGATGTGATATCCCAATGCTTCTACCAAACCTGAGACCCATACTCTGGCATGAGATGTGATATCAAACTCCTTCCCATTCCAATCCTGAGACCCTTCGTATAGCTTGAGGTGTGATATCCAACTCCTTCCCATTCCAATTCTGAGACCCTTCTTATACCATGAGACTTGATATCTCAATGCTTCTAATACCAAACCTGAGACCCGTCCTATAACATGAGATGTGATATCCAAATCCTTCCCCTTCCAAACCTTAGACCCTTCCTTTATCATGAGATGTGATATCCAACTCCTTCCCATTCCAATCCTGAGACCCTTCCGATATCATGAGATTTGTTATCTCAATGCTTCTAATATCAAACTTGAGACCCTCCCAATAGCATGAGATGTGACATCCAAGTCCTTCCCATTCCAATCCTGAGACCCTTCCTATAGCATGAGATGTGATATCTCTATGCTTCTAATACCAAACCTGAGACCCTTCCTATAACATGAGATGGGATATCCAACTCCTTCCCATTCCAATCCTGAGACCTTTCCGATAGCAGAGATGTGATATCTCAATGCTTTTACCAAACCTGAGAACCTTCCTATGGCCTGAGATGTCATATACAACTCCTTCCCATTCCAATCCTGAGACCCTTCCTTTAGCATGAGATGTGATATCTCAATGCTTATACCAAATCTGAGACCCTTCCTATAGCATGAGATGTGATATCTCAATGCTTATACCAGACCTGAGAGCCTACCTATAACATGAGATGTGATATCCAAGCCAATCCCATTCCAATCCTTAGACCCTTCCTACAGCATGCGATGTGATATCTCAATGATTCTAATACCAAACCAGAGACTCTTCCTATAACATGAGATGGGATATCCAACTCCTTCCCATTCCAATCCTGAGCCGCTTCCGATAGCAGAGATGTGATATCTCAATGCTTATACCAAACCTGAGACCCTTCCTATAACATGAGATGTGATATCCAACTCCTTCCCGTTCCAAACCTGAGACACTAACTATAGCATATGTGATACCCACCTCCTTCCCATTCCAAACATGAGACCCTTCCTATAGCAAGAAAGTAATATCCAACTCCTACCCATTCCAATCCTGAGACCCTTCCTATAGCAAGAGATGTGATATCCAAATCCTTCCCATTCCAATCCTGAGACCCTTCCTATAACATGAGATGTGATATCCAACTCCTTCCCATTCCAACCTGAGACACTTCCTATAGCATGAGAAGGGATATCCAACTCCTTCCCAATCCAATCCTGAGACCGTTCT
This sequence comes from Ambystoma mexicanum, assembly GCF_040938575.1. Taxonomy (NCBI): domain Eukaryota; kingdom Metazoa; phylum Chordata; class Amphibia; order Caudata; family Ambystomatidae; genus Ambystoma; species Ambystoma mexicanum. The sequence continues at coordinate 1,288,022 of NW_027182459.1, read as the reverse complement.
GATAGCAGAGATGTGATATCTCAATGCTTATACCAAACCTGAGACCCTTCCTATGGCATGAGATGTGATATCCAACTCCTTGCCATTCAAATCCTGAGACCCTTCCTATAGCATGAGAAGGGATATCCAACTCCTTCCCAATCCAATCCTGAGACCCTTCCGAAAGCAGAGACGTGATATCTCAATGCTTCTACCAAACCTGAGACCCTTCCTTTAGCATGAGATGTGATATCCAAATCCTTCACATTCCAATCCTGAGACCCTTCCTATAGCATGAGATGTGATATCTCAATGCTTCTAATACGAAACCTGAGATCCTTCCTATAACATGAGATGTGATATCCAATTCCTTCCCATTCCAAACCTGAGACCCTTCCTATTGGATGAGATGTGATATCCAACTCCTTCCCATTCCAACCCTGAGACCCTTCCTATAGCATGAGATGTGATGTCTCAATGCTTCTAATACCAAACCTGAGATCCTTCCTATAACATGAGATGTGATATCCAACTCCTTCCATTCCAATCCTGAGACCCGTCCTATAGCATGAGATGTGATATCTCAATGCTTATACCAAACCTGAGACCCTTCCTATAGCATGAGATGTGATATCCAACTGCTTCCCATTCCAATCCTGAGACCCTTCCTATAGCATGAGATGTGATATCTCAATGCTTCTAATACCAAACCTGAGATCCTTCCTCTATTATGAAATGTGATATCCAACTCCTTCCCTTTCCAAACCTAAGAGCCTATCTATAGCATAAGTTGTGATATCCAAGTCCTTCACATTCCAACCCTTAGACCCTTCCTACAGCATGCAATATGATGTCTCAATGATTCTAATAACAAACCTGAGACCCGTCCTATAACATGAGATGGGATATCCAACTCCTTCCCATTCCAATCCTGAGACACTTCCGATAGCAGAGATGTGATATCTCAATGCTTATACCAAACCTGAGACCCTTCCTATAACATGAGATGTGATATCCAAATCCTTCCCGTTCCAAACCTGAGACCCTTCCTTTAGCATGAGATGTGATATCCAGCTCCTTCCCATTCCAATCCTGAGACACTTCCGATAGCATGAGATGTGATATCTCAATGCTTCTAATATCAAAACTGAGACCCTCCCTATAGCATGATATGTGATATCTAAGTCCTTCCCATTCCAATCCTGAGACCCTCCCTATAGCATGAGATGTGATATCCAACTCCTTCCCATTCCAATCCTGAGACCCTTCCTATAGCATGAGATATGATATCTCAATACTTCTAATACCAAACGTGAGATCCTTCCGATAACATGAGATGTGATATCCAAATCCTTCCCCTTCCAAACCTGAGACCCTCCCTTTAGCATGAGATGTGATATCCAACTCCTGCCCATTCCATTCCTGAGACCCTTCTGATAGCATGAGATGTGATATCTCAATGCCTCTAATACCAAACCTGAGATCCTACCTCTAACATGAAATGTGATATCCAACTCTTTCCCCTTCCAAACCTGAGAGCCTTCCTATAGCATGAGATGTGATATCCAAGTCCTTCCCATTCCAATCCTGAGACCCTTCCTATAGCTTGAGATGTGATATCCAACTCCTTCCCATTCCAATTCTGAGACCCTTCCTATACTATGAGACTTGATATCTCAATGCTTCTAATACCAAAGGTGAGACCCGTAATATAACATGAGATGTGATATCCAAATCCTTCCCCTTCCAAACCTTAGACCCTTCCTTTATCATGAGATGTGATATCCAACTCCTTCCCATTCCAATCCTGAGACCCTTCCGATATCATGAGATGTGATATCTCAAAGCTTCTAATATCAAACTTGAGACCCTCCCTATAGCATGAGATGTGATATCCAAGTCCTTCCCATTCCAATCCTGAGACCCTTCCTATAGCATGAGATGTGATATCTCAATGCTTCTAATACCAAACCTGAGACCCTTCCTATAACATGAGATGGGAATATCCAACTCCTTCCCATTCCAATCCTGAGACCCTTCCGATAGCAGAGATGTGATATCTCAATGCTTATACCAAACCTGAGATCCTTCCTATAACATGAGATGTGATATCCAACTCCTTCCCATTCCAATCCTGAGACACTTCCTATAGCATGAGATGTGATATCTCACTGCTTATACCAAACCTGAGACCCTTCCCATAGCATGATATGTGATATCCAACTCCTTCCCATTCCAATCCTCAGACCCTTCCTATAGCATGAGATGTGATATCTCAATGCTTCTAATATCAAACTTGAGACCCTACCTATAGCATGAGATGTGATATCCAAGTCCTTCCCATTACAATCCTGAGACACTTCCTATAGCATGAGATGTGATATCCAACTCCTTCCCATTCCAATCCTGAGACCCTTCCTATAGCATGAGATATGATATCTCAATACTTCTAATACCAAACGTGAGATCCTTCCGATAACATGAGATATGATATCCAAATCCTTCCCCTTCCAAACCTGAGACCCTCCTCCCAGGGAAACTAAAACTACCTCAGCCTCTATCCCGCTGGGAAATGAGTCTGAGGAGAAGGATGCTCCTGTAATCTCTTCTTCCTCGTAGGAGGAGAAGGCCAGATTAGCGGAGTGGACCCCCAAAGGTCTAACCTTACACCGGGGATCCCCCTTCACGTGGTCAGTTGCTCCACAAGCAAAACAAGATCCATTGGGTCTGTTTACATAGGGAGGCTTATTATAAGACAGTGTGCTGATCAATGGAGTAGATACTCCAGCTCTTAGGGATAGTGGGTGCAGTCGAACTGTAGTGGATTCTACCTTGGTAGACTCAGAGGAAGTTGCCAGAGCTACTCTGATGCCCACTAAGTTGGCTGACGGCCCACTCCGTATGTTCCCAGTAATACCTGTAAATCTTACTTTAAATGGTACAGCAGTCAGGATTCCAGTGAGCATTCAGAGAAACGTCCCGGGAAAGGTCTTGTTAGGTAATGATCTCAGAGCTTTAGGGCTCATAGGAGACACTGCCGAAAGACCCTACACACGGTCTCAAGCACGGGCAGCATTGGCCAAGACCAATACGCCGCCCCAGCCGAAGGGGAAACCCAAGGCGAAAGGAGTCAACAAGTCAAGACGAGGGAAAGAGAATATTCCCCCGAGCTCGCCTACCACTGCGGTGGAGGAAGTTGGTCAATCACCCGGGCCTGAGGAGGAGGTGGCGATGCCTGAAGTATTTGACCCCAACGACCATCCTGAACTAAAAGACTTGTTAGTTGAAGGAGGTCCTGATAGGGACGAATTCAGTAAAGGCCAACGTGAGTGCCCATCTCTGGAAGGCCTAAGGAGACAGGCCTGCTCCCAGCTTGAGGGTGAACCTCCTGGGACGCATAGGATTTATTGGGAAGGTGGACTCCTGTATAGTGAGCCCACAGAGTCTACAGAAGGAGACCATAGGAGGTTGGTGGTTCCCCTTGCTGTTAGGCCCTTCCTCCTGCAGTTGGCGCATGAAGTGCTCCTTGCTGGTCACCTTGGTATTAAGAGGACCAAGCAAAGGTTATCCATGCACTTCTACTGGCCCAAGATGGGGGTGCAAGTAGAAAGTCACTGCAGGAGTTGTGCCTCCTGCCAGTTATCTGGTAAGGTTGGCTCGACAATCCAAGCTCCGTTGGTACCGCTCCCAGTTGTGGGGGTACCATTTGAAAGGGTAGGGATCAACATCGTTGGTCCCCTTGACCCGCAAACATCCTCGGGCAATAGGTTTATCCTGGTGCTGGTCGACCATGCAACCAGATATCCTGAGGCCATCCCATTGAAAACTGTAACTGCCAAGTCAGTTGCAAAAGCTTTACTTGGCATATTTACTAGGGTTGGCTTCCCTAAAGAAGTTGTGTCAGATCTTGGCAGCAACTTTATGTCGAAGTATATGCAGGCTATGTGGAAAGAATGTGGGGTCACCTACAAGTTCTCTTCTGCATATCACCCCCAGACCAATGGTCTGGTGGAACGTTTCAACAGAACGTTAAAAAGCATGATTGGGGCTCTGGAGAAGCTTCAGAGAAGACAATGGGATCTTCTTTTACCATGCTTACTGTTTGCCTACCGAGAGGTACCACAGGAGGGTGTTGGCTTCAGCCCCTTCAAACTTCTGTTTGGTCATCCTGTACGGGGACCCTTAGCCATAGTCAAAGAGGGATGGGAGATGCCCACTCCCCCTGTTACTACCAACGTTGTTGATTATGTGCTAGGGCTCAGAAAACGGATGGTACTTCTGATGGGCTTGGCTAGTGATAAATTGAAGGCAGTACAAGCGCTGGTGAAACATTGGTACGACCAGAAAGCTTCCCTCATCAACTTTACACCTGGTCAGCAAGTCCTGATCATGAATCCCATAAGGCCTTGAGCTTTACAGGACAAATGGTCAGGCCCTTACACAGTGGTGGAGCCCCTGGGTGAGGTTAACTATTTAGTGGACCTTGGAAGGCCTGGACAGGCTCCAAAAGTGTTTCACGTGAATAGGCTGAAGGCTTTCGTCCCAAGAGTCGAAATCGCAGCACTGTTACTGGCTTCAGATGTTGAGGAAGAGGAGTCTGAACCTCTCCCCGACCTGTTCCAAAGCGGTCCTTCAGATAGCTCCTTTGAGGGTGTCCGAGTGGCCCCTCACCTGACTTCTGATCAGCAGGCTGAGGTGAAAAGTTTGCTTAGGCAGTTTTCCCCCGTTTTCACAGTCGCCTGGTTTGACACCTTGGTGCAAACATAACATAGACACAGGAGACAGTGTACCTACCAAAAGTAGGGGATACAGGATGTCAGACAAAGTACGGTCTTATATTAAGACCGAGGTCAACAAGATGTTAGACCTTGGGGTGATTGAACCCTCTAGTAGTCCTTGGTCCAGCCCTGTGGTTTTCGTTCCAAAGGCAGGCACTTCTGAATTGAGGTTCTGTGTGGATTACAGGGCTCTGAATGCTGTCACCAAGACAGATGCACACCCCTTGCCTCGAACAGATGAGCTGGTGGATACTTTGGGTGCCTCCAAGTACCTCAGCACGTTTGACCTCACTGCTGGCTATTGGCAAATAGCTTTAGCAGAACATGCCAAGGAGAAGACAGCGTTTTCTACTCCAGACGGCCTTTACCAATTCCGGGTAATGCCGTTCGGGTTGAAGAATGCACCTGCCACTTTCCAGAGGCTTGTGCATCATGTTTTGAATGGGTTGGACGAATTCTGTCTTGCATATCTGGACGATATAGCAGTTTTCAGTGCCACCTGACCATGTGAAACACCTCGGGATTGTGCTCCAGGCTCTTCAGAAAGCACACTTGACCATAAAGGCTAGTAAATGCCAGATTGGACAAGGCTCAGTGTTTTACCTTGGACATGAAGTAGGTGGAGGGAGGATACAGCCTCTACCCAGTAAAGTACAAGCAGTACAAGACTGGCCTACCCCCACTACACAAACCCAAGTGAGAGCCTTCTTAGGACTCACGGGGTATTACCGCAATTTTGTGGCAGACTATGGCACCATAGCTGCCCCTCTGACTGCCCTCACAACTCTGAAGAAACCCAAGAAGGTAACTTGGACCGACGAGTGTGAGAAGGCCTTCAATGGCTTAAAAGACTCCTTGTGCCAGGCCCCTGTCCTCAGGGCCCCTGATTATCAAAGACCTTTTATCGTGCAGACGGACGCCTCTGACACTGGGATAGGAGCTGTACTATCGCAAGTAGATGAGAAGGGTAAGGAACACCCTATTGGTTTTATTAGTCGCCAGTTTAAGGACAGAGAGCTCAGATGGTCCACGGTAGAGAAAGAATGTTTCTCTGTTGTGTGGACCCTAAGGAAGCTGAGGCCCTACCTCTATGGGACCCACTTCACTGTGCAAACTGACCATAAGCCCTTAAAGTGGCTAATAAACATGAAGGGGGAGAATCCAAAGTTGCTTAGGTGGTCCATAAGTCTACAAGGCTTCGACTTCACTATTGAGCATAGGCCAGGTGTCCAACATAGCAATGCTGATGGGTTGTGGAGAATGTTTAACCGACCTGAACAAGAGACTCATCCAGGGGTGGATTAGTTCCCCCTGTCCATAGTCTGGGAGGGGCGAGTGTTAGGAAAGATTTCGTAATTGTAGGTAATTTTCCTTCCATGTGGCAACCCCTAAACTTTTTGCTTTTGTTTTTCACCTTGTTCTCGACTTTGCCCGAGAAGTGCAGCCTTCTGCCGCACTCCTCTGGGCTTTCGCTCCTTTCTTAAGGGGAAACTGTCATGCCCTTAAGACAGTCAGTACCAGGAAACGCTGGTTTCCGTAGTTTCTTGTATCATGTTGCAGCTTTCGTGCAACATGACACAAGAGGGCACTGTAAGCTAAGTTACTGCTCTCTTGGGTCTCTAGCCTTCTACAGGCCCTAGATACTCTTTCAGGATTGTAACTGATCGGTGCAAGTGATTCACGGACGGGAATGGTGGCAGCGATCGTTTCTTTTGTTTTGAGATCCTTTTGGCGTGCTAAGCGCGTTTCTCGCGCTTAACCCAAAATGTAGGCCTAGATCCCAAAATAGCCAGACCACGAGGCTCCTTTGTCCTGTCCGCTGACCGTCTTGCTCCCTTCACCTTCCCCAGGTCGAGCCGACCTGGGGCCTTCCTTATTTTGGCATGTGCTTTCCCGCGAAACACAGATGCTTTCGCAGGCTTCTACATGTCTTGTGTGTGCCTCCAGGATGTGGGCTGGGATGTCTGGTCCCAATACACATCCTGGGTGCCAGAGAGTCTAGGGTGGTGTGAATGCCTGGGACCACCGTGGTCCGTGATAGGTCCACGAATGGTGTGAGTGTTGATGAGCGGATCTCCCATTGGGTCCCCTCCGTTTTGGCGCGAAGGGAACCGTGGATAAGAGGGGGCTGGAAACACCACTACCATGTCAATCTCCTGAGTTCTCACGAACGAAGGAATACAGGAGCCAAGTATCCTGCAACCATGAGGCTGAACCGAGGAATCGCTGGTGACCCGCTGAAGGACTGCTCCTCTGCACTGCTGTCGCCTTGTGAAACCCTTTTCACCTTTGATCGAACCAGAAGGCCTGTACTGGTACTTCGACCCTTGGAATAGCGGGGACAGCTATTCTCGGCATTTTCACCATCTCCTGCTAGTAAGCCTTCGGAAGCGTCTCTGGGCCATCCAGCAGACTGACCAGCCTACACAGGAGTCTTGCTCTGTAACCGCCGCCAGGTTGTGTAGTATATCGAGTCCTTGTCACTCTCACATGATTCGTACACTTGGCGTTCCCAGGTCTGAAGTGAGTAGTGTTATTGCATCCTGTAGGAAGGGTCTAAGGATTGGAATGGGAAGGACTTGGATATCACATCTCATGCTATGGATAGGCTCTCAGGTTTGGAAAGGGAAGGAGTTGGATATCACATTTCATGTTAGAGGAAGGATCTCAGGTTTGGTATTAGAGGCATTGAGATATCACATCTCATGCTATAGGAAGGGTCTCAGGATTGGAATGGGAAGGAGTTGGATATCACATCTCATGCTAAAGGAAGGGTCTCAGGTTTAGTATAAGCATTGAGATATCACATCTCATGCTATAGGAAGGGTCTCAGGATTGGAATGGAAGGAGTTGGATTTCACATCTCATGTTATAGGAAGGATCTCAGGTTTGGTATTAGAAGCATTGAGACATCACATCTCATGCTATAGGAAGGGTCTCAGGATTGGAATGGGAAGGAGTTGGATACCACATCTCATGCTATAGGAAGGGTCTCAGGTTTGGTATAAGCATTGAGATATCACATCTCATGCTATAGGAAGGGTCTCAGGATTGGAATGGGAAGGAGTTGTATATGACATCTCATGCCGTAGGAAGGGTCTCAGGTTTGGTATAAGCATTGAGATATCACATCTCTGCTATCGGAAGGGTCTCAGGATTGCAATGGGAAGGAGTTGGATATCCCATCTCATGTTATAGGAAGAGTCTCAGGTTTGGTATTAGAAGCATTGAGATATCACATCTCATGCTATAGGAAGTGTCTCAAGATTGGAATGGGAAGGACTTGGATATCACATCTCATGCTATAGGGAGGGTCTCAAGTTTGATATTAGAAGCATTGAGATATCACATCTCATGCTATAGGAAGGGTCTCAGGATTGGAATGGGAAGGAGTTGGATATCACATCTCATGCTATAGGAAGGGTCTCAGGTTTGGTATAAGCAGTGAGATATCACATCTCATGCTATAGGAAGTGTCTCAGGATTGGAATGGGAAGGAGTTGGACATCACATCTCATGTTATAGGAAGGATCTCAGGTTTGGTATAAGCATTGAGATATCACATGTTTGCTATCGGAAGGGTCTCAGGATTGGAATGGGAAGGAGTTGGATATTCCCATCTCATGTTATAGGAAGGGTCTCAGGTTTGGTATTAGAAGCATTGAGACATCACATCTCATGCTATAGGAAGGGTCTCAGGATTGGAATGGGAAGGACTTGGATATCACATCTCATGCTATAGGGAGGGTCTCGAGTTTGATATTAGAAGCATTGAGATATCACATCTCATGATATCGGAAGGGTCTCAGGATTGGAATGGGAAGGAGTTGGATATCACATCTCATGATAAAGGAAGGGTCTAAGGTTTGGAAGGGGAAGGATTTGGATATCACATCTCATGTTATAGGACGGGTCTCAGGTTTGGTATTAGAAGCATTGAGATATCAAGTCTCATGGTATAGGAAGGGTCTCAGAATTGGAATGGGAAGGAGTTGGATATCACATCTCAAGCTATAGGAAGGGTCTCAGGATTGGAATGGGAAGAAGTTTGATATCACATCTCATGCCATAGTATGGGTCTCAGGTTTGGTATAAGCATTGGGATATCAAATCTCATGCTATCGGAAGGGTATCAGGATTGGAATTCCAAGGAGTTGGATATCCCATCTCATGCTATAGGAAGGGTCTCAGGTTGGAATGGGAAGGAGTTGGATATCACATCTCATGCTAAAGGGAGGGTCTCAGGTTTGGAAGGGGAAGGATTTGGATATCACATCTCATGTTAGAGGAAGGATCTCAGGTTTGGTATAAGAAGCATTGAGATATCACATCTCATGCTATCGGAAGAATCTCAGATTTGGTATTAGAGGCATTGAGATATCACATCTCATGCTATCATAAGGGTCTCAGGATTGGAATGGGAAGGAGTTGGATATCACATCTCATGCTATAGGAAGGGTCTCAGGTTTGGAACGGGAAGGAGTTGGATATCACATCTCATGTTATAGGAAGAGTCTCAGGTTTGGTATAAGCATTGAGATATCAAATCTCTGCAATCGGAAGTGTCTCAGGATTGGGATGGGAAGGAGATGGATATCACATCTCATGCTATAGGAAGGGTCTCAGGTTTGGAACGGGAAGGAGTTGGATATCCCATCTCATGTTATAGGACTGGTCTCAGGTTTGGTATTAGAAGCATTGAGATATCACATCTCTGCTATCGGAAGTGTCTCAGGATTGGAATGGGAAGGAGTTGGATATCATATCTCATGTTATAGGACGGGTCTCAGGTTTGTTATTAGAATCATTGAGATATCATATTGCATGCTGTAGGAAGGGTCTAAGGATTGGAATGGAAGGACTTGGATATCACATCTCATGCTATAGGTAGGCTCTCAGGTTTGGAAAGGGAAGGAGTTGGATATCACATTTAATGTTAGAGGAAGGATCTCAGGTTTGATATTAGAGCCATTGGATAGCACATCTCATGCTATAGGAAGGGTCTCAGGATTGGAATGGGAAGGAGTTGGATATCACATCTCATGCTATAGGAAGGGTTTTAGGTTTGGTATAAGCATTGAGATATCACATCTCATGCTATAGGAAGGGTCTCAGGATTGGAATGGGAAGGATCTGTATATGACATCTCATGCCATAGGAAGGGTCTCAGGTTTGGTATTAGAAGCATTGAGATATCACATCTCATGCTATAGGAAGTGTCTCAGGATTGGAATGGGAAGGACTTGGATATCACATCTCATGCTATAGGAAGGGTCTCAGGTTTGGTATAAGCAGTGAGATATCACATCTCATGCTATAGGAAGTGTCTCAGGATTGGAATGGGAAGGAGTTGGATATCACATCCCATGTTATAGGAAGGATCTCAGGTTTGGTATAAGCATTGAGATATCACATGTTTGCTATCGGAAGGGTCTCAGGATTATAATGGGAAGGAGTTGGATATTCCCATCTCATGTTATAGGAAGGGTCTCAGGTTTGGTATTAGAAGCATTGAGACATCACATCTCATGCTGTAGGAAGGGTCTCAGGATTGGAATGGGAAGGACTTGGATATCACATCTCATGCTATAGGGAGGGTCTCGAGTTTGATATTAGAAGCATTGAGATATCACATCTCATGATATCGGAAGGGTCTCAGGATTGGAATGGGAAGGAGTTGGATATCACATCTCATGATAAAGGAAGGGTCTAAGGTTTGGAAGGGGAAGGATTTGGATATCACATCTCATGTTATAGGACAGGTCTCAGGTTTGGTATTAGAAGCATTGAGATATCAAGTCTCATGGTATAGGAAGGGTCTCAGAATTGGAATGGGAAGGAGTTGGATATCACATCTCGTTATAGGAAGGGTCTCAGGATTGGAATGGGAAGGAATTGGATATCATATCTCATGTTATAGGACCGGTCCCAGGTCTGGTATTAGAAGCATTGAGATATCACATCTCATGCTATAGGAGGGGTCTCAGGATTGTAATGGGAAGGAGTTGGATATCACGTTTCATGTTATACGAAGGGTCTCAGGATTGGAATGGGAAGGAGTTGAATATCACATCTCATGCTAAAGGAAGGGTATCAGGTTTGATAGAAGCATTGAGATATCACATCTCATGCTATAGGAAGGAACTCAGGATTGGAATGGGAAGGAGTTGGATGTCACATCTAATGCCATAGGAAGGGTCATCAGGTTTGGTATAAGCATTGAGATATCACATCTCTGCTATCGGAAGGGTCTCAGGATAGGAATGGGGAGGACTTAGAATTCACATCTCATACTATAGGGAGGGTCTCAGTTTTGATATTAGAAGCATTGAGCTATCACATCTCATGCTATCGGAAGGGTCTCAGGATTGGAATCGGATGGAGTTGGATATCACATCTCAAGCTATCTCAGGATTGGAATGGGAAGGAGTTTGATATTTCATCTCAAGCTATAGGAAGGGTCTCAGGTTTGGAAAGGGAAGGATTTGGATTTCACATCTCATGTTATAGGATGGTTCTCATGTTTGGTTTTAGAAGCATTGAGATATCACATCTCATGCTATCGGAAGGGTCTCAGGTTTGGAATGGGAAGGAGTTGGATATCACATCTCTGCTATCTGAAGGGTCTCAGGATTGGAATGGGAAGGAGTTGGATATCCCATCTCGTAATAGGAAGGGTCTCAGGTTTGGTATTAGAAGCAATGAGATATCACATCTCATGCTATAGGAAGGGTCTAAGGTTTGGAAGGGGACGGATTTGGGTATCACATCTCATGTTATAGGACCGGTCTCAGGTTTGGTATTTGAAGCATTGAGATATCAAGTCTCATGGTATAGGACGGGTCTCAGAATTGGAATGAGAAGGAGTTGGATATCACATCTCAAGCTATAGGAAGGGTCTCATGATTGGAATGGGAAGGAGTTGGATATCACATCTCATGTTATAGGAAGGGCCTCAGGATTGGAATGGGAAGGACTTGGATATCACATCTCATTCTATACGAAGGCTCTCAGGGTTGGAAGGGGAAGGAGTTGGATATCACATTTCATGTTAGAGGTAGGATCTCAGGTTTGGTTTTAGAGGCATTGAGATATCACATCTCATGCCATCAGAAGGGTCTCAGGATTGGAATGGGAAGGAGTTGGATATCAAATCTCATGCTAAAGGGATGGTCTAAGGTTTGGAAGGGGAGGGATTTGGACATCATATCTCATGTTATTGGAAGGATCTCAGGTTTGGTATTAGAAGCATTGAGATATCACATCTCATGCTATCGGAAGGGTCTTAGGTTTGGTATAAGCATTGAGATATCACATCTCTGCTATCGGAAGGGTCTCAGGATTGGAATGGGAAGGATTTGGACATCACAATTCATGTTATAGGAAGGGTCTCAGGTTTGGTATTAGAAGCATTGAGATATCACATCTCATGCTATAGGAAGGGTCTCAGGATTGGAATGGGAAGGACTTGGATATCACATCTCATGTTATAGGAAGGGTCTCAGGTTTGGTATTAGAAGCATTGAGATATCACATCTCATGCTATAGGAAGGGTCTCAGGATTGGAATGGGAAGGACTTGGATATCACATCTCATGCTATAGGAAGGGTCTCAGGAATGGAATGGAAAGGACTTGGATATCACATCTCATGATAAAGGAAGGGTCTAAGGTTTGGAAGGGGAAGGATTTGGATATAACATCTCATGTTATTGGACCGGTCTCAGGTTTGGTATTAGAAGCATTGAGATATCAAGTCTCATGGTATAAGACGGGAGTTTGATATCACATCTCATGCCATGGTATGGGTGTCAGGTTTTGTAGAAGCATTGGGATATCACATCTCATGCTATCGGAAGGGTATCAGGATTGGATTTGGAAGGAGTTGGATATCCCATCTCATGCTATAGGAAGGGTCTCAGGTTGGAATAGAAGGAGTTGGATATCACATCTCATGTTATAGGAAGGGTCTCAGGATTGGAATGGGAAGGACTTGGATATCACATCTTGTTAGGAAAGATTTCGTAATTGTAGGGAATTTTCCTTCCATGTGGCAACCCCTAAACTTTTTGCTATTGTTTTTAACCTTGTTCTTGACTTTGCCAGAGAAGTACAGCCTTCTGCCGCACTTCTCTGGGCTTTCGCTCCTTTTCTTACGGGGAAACTGACATGCCCTTAAGACAGTCAGTACCGGGGAACGCTGTTTCCCGTAGTTTCGTTTATCATGTTGCGGCTTTAGTGCAACATGACACAAGAGGGCACTGTAAGCTAAGTTACAGCTCTCTTGGGTCTCTAGCCTTCTACGGGCCCTAGATACTCTTTTAGGATGGTATTTGATCGGTGCAAGTCATTCAGGGACTGGAATGGTGGCAGCGATCGTTTTGTTTATTTTGAGCTCCTTTTGGCGTTCTGAGCACGTTTTTCGCACTGAACCCAAAATGGTGGCCTGGCTCCCAAAATGGCCAGTCCACGAGGCTCCTTTGTCCTGTCCACTGACCGTCTTGCTCCCTTCACCTTCCCCAGGTCGGGCGACCCGGGGCCTTCCTTATTTGGGCATGTACTTTCCCGCGAAACGTGGTTGCTTTCGCGGGCTTCTACATGTCGTTTGTGTGCCTCCAGGGTGTGGGCTGGGATGTCTGGTCCCAATACACATCCTGGGTGCCAGAGAGTCTGGGGTGGTGTGAATGCCTGGGACCACCGTGGTCCGTGATTGGTCCACGTATGGTATGTGTGTTGATGTGCGGATCTCCCATTGGCTCCCCTCCGTTTTGGCGCGAAGGGAACCGTGGATAAGAGGGAGCTGGAAACACCACTACCATGTCGATCTCCTGAGTTCTCACGAACGAAGGAATACAGGAGCCAAGTATCCTGCAACCAAGAGGCTGGACCGAGGAATCGCTGGTGACCCGCTGAAGGAATCCTCCTTTGCACTGCTGTCGTCCTGTGAAACCCTTTCCTCCTTGGATCGAACCAGAAGGCCTGTACTGGTGCTTCGACCTTTGGAATAGCAGGAACAGCTTTTCCCGGCGACTTCATCATCTCCTGCCAAGTAAGCCTTCGGAAGTGTCTCTGGGCCATCCAGTTGACTGACCAGCTTACAAGGGAGTCCTGCTCTGTAACTGCCGCCAGGTTGTGTTGTATTTCGAGTCCTTGTCACTCTCCCACGCTTCGTACACTTGGCGTTCCCAAGTCTGAAGGGAGGAGTGTACATTTGGCTTGAATACACACGGCCGCTCCGTTGTCCTGCTGCGGCAACAAACTGTGCTGGTTTCGTCGATTGGGACGTCTTTTTGCTCTACACGACTTCGAGGCGTTCCCTGCTCTTCTGAACCTGCCAGCTGCTGAAACTAACGTGGAGAAGCCTGGGTCTGCTTGCTTCGGGGACCGGTGAGTAGTTTAGCTAGGATCTGGTCGCCCTCCTGCAGTATCCCATTGCTTTCCCTGCTGTGTAAAAACAGCACCCTTTTGGCCGTACTCGCGCTCTGCTTCTGCCCGCTGTGGAGGCTGCGCTTGAGTTGCGGAACCTGTTCTCCTTCTGCTGTGCACTAACCCGAACTGCCTGACTTCCTCCGAAGAGCTTCCCCTTTTGCCCGTTGGCACCGGCGTGGCAGGTACTTTGAGCACAAGGCTCCACTCTTCGCAGGGCTCGGACTTCCATCTAGTTAGGTGCCTCTGAAGGCGAACTGAGTCTAAAGCGTTATCGCACTGCCTGTTTTCCTTTCCTTTCAGGTGGACTACATATTTCGTGCTTTAAACGCTTGCGACTGTGTATTTGTATATATATTGTGTTGATATGGTATGTGTTGGTTTAATATTGTGATATTGTGATTTTCTCGCTACGGTCATTATTTTAAAGGCCTTAAAATAAATGTGTATCTATTTTTGATATAACAACTGTTTGGAGTAGTTTGTAAGCGCTCTTGCTTTGTGTGCTCATTGCGGGCTTTCAGTCACCCTCACCCCTCTTGAGACCTAGTCTTGACCGCTGCGATCGCTACCTTGATTGGTCTGGCTCGTCCAGAGGTTACCCTGTTCCAAGTAATTAGGTTGGCCTTCTGAACTTCTGCGCCACCAGGACAGAGTTCAGAAATCCGTCTTAACAAATTGGTGTACAGCGGTGGGATACGACTGAAGGTATCCAGTGTTGCGCTCGAACTAAGGCATTTCAGGTTATTCCAAACAGTACACGTAGTGAATTGTTGTAATATAACTTTAAAAAGGCCATAGTCCTATCAAACAGTATGGAAGCAAATACCTTGTTAACTTTAAATGCTTCCAAATCAGAAACATTGAAGAAGATGTGTGCGGAGAGAGGTGTTTCCTCTCAAGGCACTAAATTGGAAATGATCCAGAGAATCGTGGCGTGGCAAGAAGCGCAGCTTGACGCTATAACTTCCGAGGACAGTGCAGAAGGTGGTGGGGCTGCTCTCACTGGTAGAACCGACGGTTCTGCCGCTGCACTGATCCATCGCGACCACGAGGACAGGGAGGGAGGATGTGATGTCTAATGTTTCCTCTGCCAGTGTTGATGGGGAGGCTATGCTTGAATTCAAGAAGCAAGAGCTGCGGTTTAGGCAGCAGGAGCTTGAATTCAGCATAGCCAAACTAAAAATCGAACAGGCAGAAAAACAGAAAGACAGGGATCACCAGTTGGAACTGGCCAAGCTTCAGGTTGCAAATGGGTCCAAGGGTACTGGACATGGCTCTGGGGCTTCCTCTCATCCACGGTTTCCGAAAGATCTGCTCAGTGTGTATGAAGAAAGGAATGACATTATGGACTGGCTGAATGCGTTTGAGTATGCATGCGAGGTTCAAGAAGTTGACAATGCTGATAAGATTGCTTGGTTGCTCAGTAGACTGCCCCATTCTGGCTGCAGTGCCATTATGGAAATGTCGAAGGCTGAGCGGGCTGATTTCGCAATGTTAAAGCAAACTCTCATTTTAAAGTTTGGGAAGACTCCGGCCCAATATTTAAAGCGTTTTCGAGAGTATAAGAAAAAGGAAGGTGGTACTTGGGTATCTTATGTCGCTGAATCTTTGAAAAACTTAACTGGCTGGGTCGAAGGTTATAAGGCTTCTACCTTCGAAGGCATGATCAATCTGGTCATGCTGGAACACATTTTTGCTTCTTCTTCCCCGGAGCTTAAGCAGCATTTGGCCGATTCGAAGGAGATAGATCCTAAGAAGCTGGCCATTGCAGCAGACTTATGGGTGTCACATCGAGTGTCCCATAAGGACAAAAATCCTGGTAAGCAGGAGGAAGGGAAAAAGTCCAAAGATATGGAGGGTGGGGAATCTGCTAAATCTTCTTCCCATAAGGGCCACAAAAAGAAAAACAAGGGTAAGACACAAGAGAACTCACAGGGTAGTGGAGGTTCGCCTCCGAAACAGAACTCTGGTTACAATAAGCCTCCCTACGTAAACAGACCCACTGGGGCTTGTTTTTCTTGTGGAGCAACTGACCATGTGAAGGGGGATCCCCGGTGTAAGGTTAGACCTTTGGGGGTCCACTCCGCTAATCTGGCCTTCTCCTCCTACGAGGAAGAAGAGATTACAGGAGCATCCTTCTCCTCAGACTCATTTCCCAGCGGGATAGAGGCTGAGGTAGTTTTAGTGTCCCTGGGTTCCTGGGAGCCTAAAGTCGCAGAGGCTTATGCTAGGATTCCGGATAATACCAAGCACTACTTTAAAGACAGCGTGCTGATCAATGGAGTGGATACTCCAGCTCTTAGGGATAGTGGGTGCAGTCGAACAGTAGTGGATTCTACCTTGGTAGACTCAGAGGAAGTTGCCAGAGCTACTCTGATGCCCACTAAGTTTGCTGACGGCCCCCTCCGTATGTTTCCCGTGATCCCTGTAAATCTTACTTTAAATGGTACAGCAGTCAGGATTCCAGTGAGCATTCAGAGAAACGTCCCGGGAAAGGTCTTGCTGGGTAATGATCTCAGAGCTTTAGGGCTCGTAGGAGACACTGCCGAAAGACCCTACACACGGTCTCAAGCACGGGCAGCATTGGCCAAGTCCAATACGCCGCCCCAGCCGAAGGGGAAACCCAAGGCGAAGGGAGTCTACAAGTCAAGACGAGGGAAAGAGAATATTCCCCCGAGCTCGCCTACCACTGCGGTGGAGGAAGTTGGTCAATCGCCCGGGCCTGACAAGGAGGTGGCGATGCCTGAAGTTTTCGACCCCAACGATCATCCTGAACTAAAAGACTTGTTAGTTGAAGGAGGTCCTGATAGGGACGAATTCAGTAAAGGCCAACGTGAGTGCCCATCTCTGGAAGGCCTAAGGAGACAGGCCTGCTCCCAGCTTGAGGGTGAGCCTCCTGGGAAGCATAGGATTTATTGGGAAGGTGGACTCCTGTATAGTGAGCCCACAGAGTCTACAGAAGGAGACCATAGGAGGTTGGTGGTTCCCCTTGCTGTTAGGCCCTCCCTCCTGCAGTTGGCGCATGAAGTTCCCCTTGCTGGTCACCTTGGTATGAAGAGGACCAAGCAAAGGTTATCCATGCACTTCTACTGGCCCAAGATGGGGGTGCAAGTAGAAAGTCACTGCAGGAGTTGTGCCTCCTGCCAGTTGTCTGGTAAGGTTGGCGCGACAATCCAAGCTCCGTTGGTACCGCTCCCAGTTGCGGGGGTACCATTTGAAAGGGTAGGGATCGACATCGTTGGTCCCCTTGACCCGCAAACATCCTCGGGCAATAGGTTTATCCTGGTGCTGGTCGACCATGCAACCAGGTATCCTGAGGCCATCCCATTGAAAACTGTAACTGCCAAGTCAGTTGCAAAAGCTTTACTCGGCATATTTACTAGGGTTGGCTTCCCTAAAGAAGTTGTGTCAGATCGTGGCAGCAACTTTATGTCGAAGTATATGCAGGCTATGTGGAAAGAATGTGGGGTCACCTACAAGTTCTCTTCTGCATACCACCCCCAGACCAATGGTCTGGTGGAACGTTTCAACAGAACGTTAAAAAGCATGATTGGGGCTCTGGAGGAGCCCCAGAGAAGAAAATGGGATCTTCTTTTACCATGCCTACTGTTTGCCTACCGAGAGGTACCACAGGAGGGTGTTGGCTTCAGCCCCTTCGAACTTCTGTTCGGTCATCCCGTACGGGGACCCTTAGCCATCGTCAAAGAGGGATGGGAGATGCCCACTCCCCCTGTTACTACCAATGTAGTTGATTATGTGCTAGGGCTCAGAAAACGGATGGTACTTCTGATGGGCTTGGCTAGTGATAAATTGAAGGCAGGGCAAGCGCTGGTGAAACATTGGTACGACCAGAAAGCTTCCCTCATCAACTTTACACCTGG
The DNA here is from genome assembly GCF_040938575.1 of Ambystoma mexicanum. Taxonomy (NCBI): domain Eukaryota; kingdom Metazoa; phylum Chordata; class Amphibia; order Caudata; family Ambystomatidae; genus Ambystoma; species Ambystoma mexicanum. The sequence goes on along the minus strand of NW_027182459.1, from coordinate 1,269,957 downwards.
TCAGCACGTCCTGATCATGAATCCAATAAGGCCTCGCGCTTTACAGGACAAATGGTCAGGCCCTTACACAGTGGTGGAGCCCCTGGGTGAGGTGAACTATTTAGTGGACCTTGGAAGGCCTGGACAGGCTCCAAAAGTGTTTCACGTGAATAGGCTGAAGGCTTTCGTCCCAAGAGTCGAAATCGCAGCACTGCTACTGGCTTCAGATGTTGAGGAAGAGGAGTCAGAACCTCTCCCCGACCTGTTCCAAAGCGGTCCTTCAGATGGCTCCGTTGAGGGTGTCCGAGTGGCCCCTCACCTGACTTCTGATCAGCAGGCTGAGGTGAAAAGTTTGCTTAGGCAGTTTTCCCCCCTGTTTTCACAGTCCCCTGGTTTGACACCTTGGTGCAAACATAACATTGACACAGGAGACAGTGTACCTACCAAAAGTAGGGGATACAGGATGTCAGATAAAGTACGGTCTTATATTAAGACCGAGGTCAACAAGATGTTAGACCTTGGGGTGATTGAACCCTCTAGTAGTCCTTGGTCCAGTCCTGTGGTTTTGGTTCCAAAAGCAGGCACTTCTGAATTGAGGTTCTGCGTGGATTACAGGGCTCTGAATGCTGTCACCAAGACAGATGCACACCCCTTGCCTCGAACAGATGAGCTGGTGGATACGTTGGGTGCCTCCAAGTACCTCAGCACGCTTGACCTCACTGCTGGCTATTGGCAAATAGCTTTAGCAGAACATGCCAAGGAGAAGACAGCATTTTCTACTCCAGACGGCCTTTACCAATTCCGGGTAATGCCGTTCGGGTTGAAGAATGCACCTGCCACTTTCCAGAGGCTTGTGAATCATGTGTTGAATGGGTTGGACGAATTCTGTCTTGCATATCTAGACGATATAGCAGTTTTCAGTGCCATCTGGGAAGACCATGTGAAACACCTCAGGATTGTGCTCCAGGCCCTTCAGAAAGCCCACTTGACCATAAAGGCTAGTAAATGCCAGATTGGACAAGGCTCAGTGGTTTACCTTGGACATGAAGTAGGTGGAGGGAGGATACAGCCTCTACCCAGTAAAGTACAAGCAGTACAAGACTGGCCTACCCCCACTACGCAAACCCAAGTGAGAGCCTTCTTAGGACTCACGGGTTATTATCGCAATTTTGTGGCAGACTATGGCACCATAGCTGCTCCTCTGACTGCCCTCACAACTCCGAAGAAACCCAAGAAGGCAACTTGGACTGACGAGTGTGAGAAGGCCTTCAATGGCTTAAAAGACTCCTTGTGCCAGGCCCCTGTGCTCAGGGCCCCTGATTATCAAAGACCTTTTATCGTGCAGACGGATGCCTCTGACACTGGGATAGGAGCTGTACTATCACAAGTACATGAGAAGGGTAAGGAACACCCTATCGGTTTTATTAGTCGCCAGCTTAAGGACAGAGAGCTCAGATGGTCCACGGTAGAGAAAGAATGTTTCTCTGTTGTGTGGGCCCTAAGGAAGCTGAGGCCCTACCTCTATGGGACCCACTTCACTGTGCAGACTGACCATAAGCCGTTAAAGTGGCTAATGAACATGAAGGGGGAGAATCCAAAGTTGCTTAGGTGGTCCATAAGTCTACAAGGCTTCGACTTCACTATTGAGCATAGGCCAGGTGTCCAACATAGCAATGCTGATGGGTTGTCCAGAATGTTTAACCGACCTGAACAAGAGACTCATCCAGGGGTGGATTAGTTCCCCCTGTCCATAGTCTGGGAGGGGCGAGTGTTAGGAAAGATTTCGTAATTGTAGGGAATTTTCCTTCCATGTAGCAACCCCTAAACTTTTTGCTATTGTTTTTAACCTTGTTCTTGACTTTGCCAGAGAAGTACAGCCTTCTGCCGCACTTCTCTGGGCTTTCGCTCCTTTTCTTACGGGGAAACTGACATGCCCTTAAGACATTCAGTACCGGGGAACGCTGTTTCCCGTAGTTTCGTTTTATCATGTTGCGGCTTTAGTGCAACATGACACAAGAGGGCACTGTAAGCTAAGTTACAGCTCTCTTGGGTCTCTAGCCTTCTACGGGCCCTAGATACTCTTTTAGGATGGTATTTGATCGGTGCAAGTCATTCAGGGACTGGAATGGTGGCAGCGATCGTTTTGTTTATTTTGAGCTCCTTTTGGCGTTCTGAGCACGTTTTTCGCACTGAACCCAAAATGGTGGCCTGGCTCCCAAAATGGCCAGTCCACGAGGCTCCTTTGTCCTGTCCACTGACCGTCTTGCTCCCTTCACCTTCCCCAGGTCGGGCGACCCGGGGCCTTCCTTATTTGGGCATGTACTTTCCCGCGAAACGTGGTTGCTTTCGCGGGCTTCTACATGTCGTTTGTGTGCCTCCAGGGTGTGGGCTGGGATGTCTGGTCCCAATACACATCCTGGGTGCCAGAGAGTCTGGGGTGGTGTGAATGCCTGGGACCACCGTGGTCCGTGATTGGTCCACGTATGGTATGTGTGTTGATGTGCGGATCTCCCATTGGCTCCCCTCCGTTTTGGCGCGAAGGGAACCGTGGATAAGAGGGAGCTGGAAACACCACTACCATGTCGATCTCCTGAGTTCTCACGAACGAAGGAATACAGGAGCCAAGTATCCTGCAACCAAGAGGCTGGACCGAGGAATCGCTGGTGACCCGCTGAAGGAATCCTCCTTTGCACTGCTGTCGTCCTGTGAAACCCTTTCCTCCTTGGATCGAACCAGAAGTGTCTGTACTGGTGCTTCGACCTTTGGAATAGCAGGAACAGCTATTCCCGGCGACTTCATCACCCCCTCCAAGTAAGCCTTCGGAAGTGTCTCTGGGCCATCCAGTTGACTGACCAGCTTACAAGGGAGTCCTGCTCTGTAACTGCCGCCAGGTTGTGTTGTATTTCGAGTCCTTGTCACTCTCCCACGCTTCGTACACTTGGCGTTCCCAAGTCTGAAGGGAGGAGTGTACATTTGGCTTGAATACACACGGCCGCTCCGTTGTCCTGCTGCGGCAACAAACTGTGCTGGTTTCGTCGATTGGGACGTCTTTTTGCTCTACACGACTTCGAGGCGTTCCCTGCTCTTCTGAACCTGCCAGCTGCTGAAACTAACGTGGAGAAGCCTGGGTCTGCTTGCTTCGGGGACCGGTGAGTAGTTTAGCTAGGATCTGGTCGCCCTCCTGCAGTATCCCATTGCTTTCCCTGCTGTGTAAAAACAGCACCCTTTTGGCCGTACTCGCGCTCTGCTTCTGCCCGCTGTGGAGGCTGCGCTTGAGTTGCGGAACCTGTTCTCCTTCTGCTGTGCACTAACCCGAACTGCCTGACTTCCTCCGAAGAGCTTCCCCTTTTGCCCGTTGGCACCGGCGTGGCAGGTACTTTGAGCACAAGGCTCCACTCTTCGCAGGGCTCGGACTTCCATCTAGTTAGGTGCCTCTGAAGGCGAACTGAGTCTAAAGCGTTATCGCACTGCCTGTTTTCCTTTCCTTTCAGGTGGACTACATATTTCGTGCTTTAAACGCTTGCGACTGTGTATTTGTATATATATTGTGTTGATATGGTATGTGTTGGTTTAATATTGTGATATTGTGATTTTCTCGCTACGGTCATTATTTTAAAGGCCTTAAAATAAATGTGTATCTATTTTTGATATAACAACTGTTTGGAGTAGTTTGTAAGCGCTCTTGCTTTGTGTGCTCATTGCGGGCTTTCAGTCACCCTCACCCCTCTTGAGACCTAGTCTTGACCGCTGCGATCGCTACCTTGATTGGTCTGGCTCGTCCAGAGGTTACCCTGTTCCAAGTAATTAGGTTGGCCTTCTGAACTTCTGCGCCACCAGGACAGAGTTCAGAAATCCGTCTTAACAAATTGGTGTGCGGTGGGATACGACTGAAGGTATCCAGTGTTGCGCTCGAACTAAGGCATTTCAGGTTATTCCAAACAGTACACGTAGTGAATTGTTGTAATATAACTTTAAAAAGGCCATAGTCCTATCAAACAGTATGGAAGCAAATACCTTGTTAACTTTAAATGCTTCCAAATCAGAAACATTGAAGAAGATGTGTGCGGAGAGAGGTGTTTCCTCTCAAGGCACTAAATTGGAAATGATCCAGAGAATCGTGGCGTGGCAAGAAGCGCAGCTTGACGCTATAACTTCCGAGGACAGTGCAGAAGGTGGTGGGGCTGCTCTCACTGGTAGAACCGACGGTTCTGCCGCTGCACTGATCCATCGCGACCACGAGGACAGGGAGGGAGGATGTGATGTCTAATGTTTCCTCTGCCAGTGTTGATGGGGAGGCTATGCTTGAATTCAAGAAGCAAGAGCTGCGGTTTAGGCAGCAGGAGCTTGAATTCAGCATAGCCAAACTAAAAATCGAACAGGCAGAAAAACAGAAAGACAGGGATCACCAGTTGGAACTGGCCAAGCTTCAGGTTGCAAATGGGTCCAAGGGTACTGGACATGGCTCTGGGGCTTCCTCTCATCCACGGTTTCCGAAAGATCTGCTCAGTGTGTAGGAAGAAAGGAATGACATTATGGACTGGCTGAATGCGTTTGAGTATGCATGCGAGGTTCAAGAAGTTGACAATGCTGATAAGATTGCTTGGTTGCTCAGTAGACTGCCCCATTCTGGCTGCAGTGCCATTATGGAAATGTCGAAGGCTGAGCGGGCTGATTTCGCAATGTTAAAGCAAACTCTCATTTTAAAGTTTGGGAAGACTCCGGCCCAATATTTAAAGCGTTTTCGAGAGTATAAGAAAAAGGAAGGTGGTACTTGGGTATCTTATGTCGCTGAATCTTTGAAAAACTTAACTGGCTGGGTCGAAGGTTATAAGGCTTCTACCTTCGAAGGCATGATCAATCTGGTCATGCTGGAACACATTTTTGCTTCTTCTTCCCCGGAGCTTAAGCAGCATTTGGCCGATTCGAAGGAGATAGATCCTAAGAAGCTGGCCATTGCAGCAGACTTATGGGTGTCACATCGAGTGTCCCATAAGGACAAAAATCCTGGTAAGCAGGAGGAAGGGAAAAAGTCCAAAGATATGGAGGGTGGGGAATCTGCTAAATCTTCTTCCCATAAGGGCCACAAAAAGAAAAACAAGGGTAAGACACAAGAGAACTCACAGGGTAGTGGAGGTTCGCCTCCGAAACAGAACTCTGGTTACAATAAGCCTCCCTACGTAAACAGACCCACTGGGGCTTGTTTTTCTTGTGGAGCAACTGACCATGTGAAGGGGGATCCCCGGTGTAAGGTTAGACCTTTGGGGGTCCACTCCGCTAATCTGGCCTTCTCCTCCTACGAGGAAGAAGAGATTACAGGAGCATCCTTCTCCTCAGACTCATTTCCCAGCGGGATAGAGGCTGAGGTAGTTTTAGTGTCCCTGGGTTCCTGGGAGCCTAAAGTCGCAGAGGCTTATGCTAGGATTCCGGATAATACCAAGCACTACTTTAAAGACAGCGTGCTGATCAATGGAGTGGATACTCCAGCTCTTAGGGATAGTGGGTGCAGTCGAACAGTAGTGGATTCTACCTTGGTAGACTCAGAGGAAGTTGCCAGAGCTACTCTGATGCCCACTAAGTTTGCTGACGGCCCCCTCCGTATGTTTCCCGTGATCCCTGTAAATCTTACTTTAAATGGTACAGCAGTCAGGATTCCAGTGAGCATTCAGAGAAACGTCCCGGGAAAGGTCTTGCTGGGTAATGATCTCAGAGCTTTAGGGCTCATAGGAGACACTGCCGAAAGACCCTACACACGGTCTCAAGCACGGGCAGCATTGGCCAAGCCCAATACGCCGCCCCAGCCGAAGGGGAAACCCAAGGCGAAGGGAGTCTACAAGTCAAGACGAGGGAAAGAGAATATTCCCCCGAGCTCGCCTACCACTGCGGTGGAGGAAGTTGGTCAATCGCCCGGGCCTGACGAGGAGGTGGCGATGCCTGAAGTTTTCGACCCCAACGATCATCCTGAACTAAAAGACTTGTTAGTTGAAGGAGGTCCTGATAGGGACGAATTCAGTAAAGGCCAACGTGAGTGCCCATCTCTGGAAGGCCTAAGGAGACAGGCCTGCTCCCAGCTTGAGGGTGAGCCTCCTGGGAAGCATAGGATTTATTGGGAAGGTGGACTCCTGTATAGTGAGCCCACAGAGTCTACAGAAGGAGACCATAGGAGGTTGGTGGTTCCCCTTGCTGTTAGGCCCTCCCTCCTGCAGTTGGCGCATGAAGTTCCCCTTGCTGGTCACCTTGGTATGAAGAGGACCAAGCAAAGGTTATCCATGCACTTCTACTGGCCCAAGATGGGGGTGCAAGTAGAAAGTCACTGCAGGAGTTGTGCCTCCTGCCAGTTGTCTGGTAAGGTTGGCGCGACAATCCAAGCTCCGTTGGTACCGCTCCCAGTTGTGGGGGTACCATTTGAAAGGGTAGGGATCGACATCGTTGGTCCCCTTGACCCGCAAACATCCTCGGGCAATAGGTTTATCCTGGTGCTGGTCGACCATGCAACCAGGTATCCTGAGGCCATCCCATTGAAAACTGTAACTGCCAAGTCAGTTGCAAAAGCTTTACTCGGCATATTTACTAGGGTTGGCTTCCCTAAAGAAGTTGTGTCAGATCGTGGCAGCAACTTTATGTCGAAGTATATGCAGGCTATGTGGAAAGAATGTGGGGTCACCTACAAGTTCTCTTCTGCATACCACCCCCAGACCAATGGTCTGGTGGAACGTTTCAACAGAACGTTAAAAAGCATGATTGGGGCTCTGGAGGAGCCCCAGAGAAGAAAATGGGATCTTCTTTTACCATGCCTACTGTTTGCCTACCGAGAGGTACCACAGGAGGGTGTTGGCTTCAGCCCCTTCGAACTTCTGTTCGGTCATCCCGTACGGGGACCCTTAGCCATCGTCAAAGAGGGATGGGAGATGCCCACTCCCCCTGTTACTACCAATGTAGTTGATTATGTGCTAGGGCTCAGAAAACGGATGGTACTTCTGATGGGCTTGGCTAGTGATAAATTGAAGGCAGGGCAAGCGCTGGTGAAACATTGGTACGACCAGAAAGCTTCCCTCATCAACTTTACACCTGGTCAGCACGTCCTGATCATGAATCCAATAAGGCCTCGCGCTTTACAGGACAAATGGTCAGGCCCTTACACAGTGGTGGAGCCCCTGGGTGAGGTGAACTATTTAGTGGACCTTGGAAGGCCTGGACAGGCTCCAAAAGTGTTTCACGTGAATAGGCTGAAGGCTTTCGTCCCAAGAGTTGAAATCGCAGCACTGCTACTGGCTTCAGATGTTGAGGAAGAGGAGTCAGAACCTCTCCCCGACCTGTTCCAAAGCGGTCCTTCAGATGGCTCCGTTGAGGGTGTCCGAGTGGCCCCTCACCTGACTTCTGATCAGCAGGCTGAGGTGAAAAGTTTGCTTAGGCAGTTTTCCCCCCTGTTTTCACAGTCCCCTGGTTTGACACCTTGGTGCAAACATAACATTGACACAGGAGACAGTGTACCTACCAAAAGTAGGGGATACAGGATGTCAGATAAAGTACGGTCTTATATTAAGACCGAGGTCAACAAGATGTTAGACCTTGGGGTGATTGAACCCTCTAGTAGTCCTTGGTCCAGTCCTGTGGTTTTGGTTCCAAAAGCAGGCACTTCTGAATTGAGGTTCTGCGTGGATTACAGGGCTCTGAATGCTGTCACCAAGACAGATGCACACCCCTTGCCTCGAACAGATGAGCTGGTGGATACGTTGGGTGCCTCCAAGTACCTCAGCACGCTTGACCTCACTGCTGGCTATTGGCAAATAGCTTTAGCAGAACATGCCAAGGAGAAGACAGCATTTTCTACTCCAGACGGCCTTTACCAATTCCGGGTAATGCCGTTCGGGTTGAAGAATGCACCTGCCACTTTCCAGAGGCTTGTGAATCATGTGTTGAATGGGTTGGACGAATTCTGTCTTGCATATCTAGACGATATAGCAGTTTTCAGTGCCATCTGGGAAGACCATGTGAAACACCTCAGGATTGTGCTCCAGGCCCTTCAGAAAGCCCACTTGACCATAAAGGCTAGTAAATGCCAGATTGGACAAGGCTCAGTGGTTTACCTTGGACATGAAGTAGGTGGAGGGAGGATACAGCCTCTACCCAGTAAAGTACAAGCAGTACAAGACTGGCCTACCCCCACTACGCAAACCCAAGTGAGAGCCTTCTTAGGACTCACGGGTTATTATCGCAATTTTGTGGCAGACTATGGCACCATAGCTGCTCCTCTGACTGCCCTCACAACTCCGAAGAAACCCAAGAAGGCAACTTGGACTGACGAGTGTGAGAAGGCCTTCAATGGCTTAAAAGACTCCTTGTGCCAGGCCCCTGTGCTCAGGGCCCCTGATTATCAAAGACCTTTTATCGTGCAGACGGATGCCTCTGACACTGGGATAGGAGCTGTACTATCACAAGTACATGAGAAGGGTAAGGAACACCCTATCGGTTTTATTAGTCGCCAGCTTAAGGACAGAGAGCTCAGATGGTCCACGGTAGAGAAAGAATGTTTCTCTGTTGTGTGGGCCCTAAGGAAGCTGAGGCCCTACCTCTATGGGACCCACTTCACTGTGCAGACTGACCATAAGCCGTTAAAGTGGCTAATGAACATGAAGGGGGAGAATCCAAAGTTGCTTAGGTGGTCCATAAGTCTACAAGGCTTCGACTTCACTATTGAGCATAGGCCAGGTGTCCAACATAGCAATGCTGATGGGTTGTCCAGAATGTTTAACCGACCTGAACAAGAGACTCATCCAGGGGTGGATTAGTTCCCCCTGTCCATAGTCTGGGAGGGGCGAGTGTTAGGAAAGATTTCGTAATTGTAGGGAATTTTCCTTCCATGTAGCAACCCCTAAACTTTTTGCTATTGTTTTTAACCTTGTTCTTGACTTTGCCAGAGAAGTACAGCCTTCTGCCGCACTTCTCTGGGCTTTCGCTCCTTTTCTTACGGGGAAACTGACATGCCCTTAAGACATTCAGTACCGGGGAACGCTGTTTCCCGTAGTTTCGTTTTATCATGTTGCGGCTTTAGTGCAACATGACACAAGAGGGCACTGTAAGCTAAGTTACAGCTCTCTTGGGTCTCTAGCCTTCTACGGGCCCTAGATACTCTTTTAGGATGGTATTTGATCGGTGCAAGTCATTCAGGGACTGGAATGGTGGCAGCGATCGTTTTGTTTATTTTGAGCTCCTTTTGGCGTTCTGAGCACGTTTTTCGCACTGAACCCAAAATGGTGGCCTGGCTCCCAAAATGGCCAGTCCACGAGGCTCCTTTGTCCTGTCCACTGACCGTCTTGCTCCCTTCACCTTCCCCAGGTCGGGCGACCCGGGGCCTTCCTTATTTGGGCATGTACTTTCCCGCGAAACGTGGTTGCTTTCGCGGGCTTCTACATGTCGTTTGTGTGCCTCCAGGGTGTGGGCTGGGATGTCTGGTCCCAATACACATCCTGGGTGCCAGAGAGTCTGGGGTGGTGTGAATGCCTGGGACCACCGTGGTCCGTGATTGGTCCACGTATGGTATGTGTGTTGATGTGCGGATCTCCCATTGGCTCCCCTCCGTTTTGGCGCGAAGGGAACCGTGGATAAGAGGGAGCTGGAAACACCACTACCATGTCGATCTCCTGAGTTCTCATGAACGAAGGAATACAGGAGCCAAGTATCCTGCAACCAAGAGGCTGGACCGAGGAATCGCTGGTGACCCGCTGAAGGAATCCTCCTTTGCACTGCTGTCGTCCTGTGAAACCCTTTCCTCCTTGGATCGAACCAGAAGTGTCTGTACTGGTGCTTCGACCTTTGGAATAGCAGGAACAGCTATTCCCGGCGACTTCATCACCCCCTCCAAGTAAGCCTTCGGAAGTGTCTATGGGCCATCCAGTTGACTGACCAGCTTACAAGGGAGTCCTGCTCTGTAACTGCCGCCAGGTTGTGTTGTATTTCGAGTCCTTGTCACTCTCCCACGCTTCGTACACTTGGCGTTCCCAAGTCTGAAGGGAGGAGTGTACATTTGGCTTGAATACACACGGCCGCTCCGTTGTCCTGCTGCGGCAACAAACTGTGCTGGTTTCGTCGATTGGGACGTCTTTTTGCTCTACACGACTTCGAGGCGTTCCCTGCTCTTCTGAACCTGCCAGCTGCTGAAACTAACGTGGAGAAGCCTGGGTCTGCTTGCTTCGGGGACCGGTGAGTAGTTTAGCTAGGATCTGGTCGCCCTCCTGCAGTATCCCATTGCTTTCCCTGCTGTGTAAAAACAGCACCCTTTTGGCCGTACTCGCGCTCTGCTTCTGCCCGCTGTGGAGGCTGCGCTTGAGTTGCGGAACCTGTTCTCCTTCTGCTGTGCACTAACCCGAACTGCCTGACTTCCTCCGAAGAGCTTCCCCTTTTGCCCGTTGGCACCGGCGTGGCAGGTACTTTGAGCACAAGGCTCCACTCTTCGCAGGGCTCGGACTTCCATCTAGTTAGGTGCCTCTGAAGGCGAACTGAGTCTAAAGCGTTATCGCACTGCCTGTTTTCCTTTCCTTTCAGGTGGACTACATATTTCGTGCTTTAAACGCTTGCGACTGTGTATTTGTATATATATTGTGTTGATATGGTATGTGTTGGTTTAATATTGTGATATTGTGATTTTCTCGCTACGGTCATTATTTTAAAGGCCTTAAAATAAATGTGTATCTATTTTTGATATAACAACTGTTTGGAGTAGTTTGTAAGCGCTCTTGCTTTGTGTGCTCATTGCGGGCTTTCAGTCACCCTCACCCCTCTTGAGACCTAGTCTTGACCGCCACGATCGCTACCTTGATTGGTCTGGCTCGTCCAGAGGTTACCCTGTTCCAAGTAATTAGGTTGGCCTTCTGAACTTCTGCGCCACCAGGACAGAGTTCAGAAATCCGTCTTAACACATCTCATACTGTAGGAAGGGTCTCAGGTTTGGAAAAGGAAGGAGTTGGATATCACATTTCATGTTAGAGGTAGGATCTCAGGTTTGGTATTAGAGGCATTGAGATATCACATCTCATGCTATCAGAAGGGTATCAGGATTGGAATGGGAAGGAGTTGGATATCACATCTCATGCTAAAGGGAGGGTCTCAGGTTTGGAATGGGAAGGATTTGGATATCACATCTCATGTTATAGGAAGGACCTTAGGTTTGGTATTAGAAGCATTGAGATATCACATCTCATGCTATAGGAAGGGTCTCGGGATTGGAATGGGAAGGAGCTGGATATCACATCTCATGTTATAGGAAGGATCTCAGGTTTGGTATTAGAAACATTGAGATATAACATCTCATGCTATAGGAAGGGTCTCAGGATTGGAATGGGAAGGAGTTGGATATCACATCTCATGCTATGGGAAGGGTCTCAGGTTTGGTATTAGAAGCATTGTGATATCACATCTCATGCTATAGGAAGGGTTTCAGGTTTGGTAGAAGCATTGAGATATCACATCTCATGCTATAGGAAGAGTCTCAGGTTTGGGAAGGGAAGGATTTGGATTTCACATCTCATGTTATAGGATGGTTCTCATGTTTGGTTTTTGAAGCATTGAGATATCACATCTCATGCTATCGGAAGGGTCTCAGGTTTGGAATGGGAAGGAGTTGGATATCACATCTCATGTTATAGGAAGGGTCTCAGGTTTGGAATGGGAAGGAGTTGGATATTACATCTCTTGTTATAGGGAGGGTCTCAGGATTTGAATGGTAAGGAGTTGGATATCACATCTCATGCTATAGGAAGGGTCTCAGGCTGGAATGGGAAGGAGTTGGATATCACATCTCATGTTATATACAGGAAGGGTCTCAGGATTGGAATGGGAAGGATTTGGATATCACATCTCTTGCTATAGGAAGGGTCTCAGGTTTTTTATTAGAAACATTGAGATATCACATCTCATGCTATAGGAAGGGTTTTAGGATTGGAATGGGAAGTATTTGGATATCACATCTCATGCTAAAGGAAGGGTCTCAGGTCTGGAATGGGAAGGAATTGGATATCACATCTCATGTTATAGGAAGGGTCTCAGGTTTTTTATTAGAAACATTGAGATATCACATCTCATGTTATAGGACGGTTCCCAGGTTTGGTATTAGAAGCATTGAGATATCACATCTCATGGTATAGGAAGGGTCTCAGGGTTGGAATGGGAAGGAGTTGGATATCACATCTCATCCAATAGGAAGGGTCTCAGGTTTGGAATGGGAAGGAATTGGATATCACATCTCATGTTATAGGAAGGATCTCAGGTTTGGTATTAGAAGCATTGAGATATCACATCTCATGCTATAGGAAGGGTCTCAGGATTGGAATGTGAAGGATTTGGATATCACATCTCATGCTAAAGGAAGGGTCTCAGGTTTGGTAGAAGCATTGAGATATCACATCTCATGCTATAGGAAGGGTCTCAGGATTTGAATGGCAAGGAGTTGGATATCACATCTCATGCCATAGGAAGGGTCTCAGGTTTGGTATAAGCATTGAGATATCACATCTCTGCTATCGGAAGGTTCTCAGGATTGGATTGGGAAGGAGTTGGATATCCCTTCTCATGCTATAGGAAGTGTCTCAGGTTGGAATGGGAAGGAGTTGAATATCACATCTCATGTTATAGGAAGGGTCTCAGGATGAGATGTGATATCTAACTCCTTCCCATTCCATTCCTGAGATATCTCAATGCCTCTAATACCAAACCTGAGATCCTACCTCTAACATGAAATGAGATATCCAACTCTTTCCCCTTCCAAACCTGAGAGCCTTCCTATGGCATGAGATGTGATATCCAAGTCCTTCCCATTTCAATACTGAGACCCTTCCTATAGCTTGAGATGTGATATCCAACTCCTTCCCATTCCAATTCTGAGACCCTTCCTATAGCATGAGATGTGATATCTCAATGCTTATACCAAACCTGAGAGCCTACCTATAACATGAGATGTGATATCCAAGTCCATCCCATTCCAATCCTTAGACCCTTCCTACAGCATGCGATGTGATATCTCAATGATTTTAATACCAAACCAGAGACTCTTCCTATAACATGAGATGGGATATCCAACTCCTTCCCATTCCAATTCTGAGACCCTTCCTATACTATGAGACTTGATATCTCAATGCTTCTAATACCAAACCTGAGACCCGTAATATAACATGAGATGTGATATCCAAATCCTTCCCCTTCCAAACCTTAGACCCTTCCTTTATCATGAGATGTGATATCCAACTCATTCCCATTCCAATCCTGAGACCCTTCCGATATCATGAGATGTGATATCTCAAAGCTTCTAATATCAAACTTGAGACCCTCCCTATAGCATGAGATGTGATATCCAAGTCCTTCCCATTCCAATCCTGAGACCCTTCCTATAGCATGAGATGTGATATCTCAATGCTTCTAATACCAAACCTGAGACCCTTCCTATAACATGAGATGGGAATATCCAACTCCTTCCCATTCCAATCTTGAGACCCTTCCGATAGCAGAGATGTGATATCTCAATGCTTATACCAAACCTGAGATCCTTCCTATAACATGAGATGTGATATCCAACTCCTTCCCATTCCAATCCTGAGACACTTCCTATAGCATGAGATGTGATATCTCACTGCTTATACCAAACCTGAGACCCTTCCCATAGCAGGAGATGTGATATCCAACTCATTCCCATTCCAATCCTCAGACCCTTCCTATAGCATGAGATGTGATATCTCAATGCTTCTAATGTCAAACTTGAGACCCTACCTATAGCATGAGATGTGATATCCAAGTCCTTCCCATTCCAATCCTGAGACACTTCCTATAGCATGAGATGTGATATCTCAATGCTTCTAATACCAAACCTGAGACTCTTCCTATAACATGAGATGGGATATCCAACTCCTTCCCATTCCAATCCTGAGACCCTTTTGATAGCAGAGATGTGATATCTCAATGTTTATACCAAACCTGAGACCCTTCCTACGGCATGAGATGTCATATTCAACTCCTTCCCATTCCAATCCTGAGACCCTTCCTATAGCATGAGATTTGATATCCAACTCCTTCCCATTCCAATCCTGAGACCCTTCCTATAGCATGAGATGTGATGTCTCAATGCTTCTAATACCAAACCTGAGATCCTTCCTATAACATGAGATGTGATATCCAACTCCTTCCATTCCAATCCTGAGACCCTTCCTATAGCATGAGATGTGATATCTCAATGCTTATACCAAACCTGAGACCCTTCCTATAGCATGAGATGTGATATCCAACTCCTTCCCATTCCATTCCTGAGATATCTCAATGCCTCTAATACCAAACCTGAGATCCTACCTCTAACATGAAATGAGATATCCAACTCTTTCCCCTTCCAAACCTGAGAGCCTTCCTATGGCATGAGATGTGATATCCAAGTCCTTCCCATTTCAATACTGAGACCCTTCCTATAGCTTGAGATGTGATATCCAACTCCTTCCCATTCCAATTCTGAGACCCTTCCTATAGCATGAGATGTGATATCTCAATGCTTATACCAAACCTGAGAGCCTACCTATAACATGAGATGTGATATCCAAGTCCATCCCATTCCAATCCTTAGACCCTTCCTACAGCATGCGATGTGATATCTCAATGATTTTAATACCAAACCAGAGACTCTTCCTATAACATGAGATGGGATATCCAACTCCTTCCCATTCCAATTCTGAGACCCTTCCTATACTATGAGACTTGATATCTCAATGCTTCTAATACCAAACCTGAGACCCGTAATATAACATGAGATGTGATATCCAAATCCTTCCCCTTCCAAACCTTAGACCCTTCCTTTATCATGAGATGTGATATCCAACTCATTCCCATTCCAATCCTGAGACCCTTCCGATATCATGAGATGTGATATCTCAAAGCTTCTAATATCAAACTTGAGACCCTCCCTATAGCATGAGATGTGATATCCAAGTCCTTCCCATTCCAATCCTGAGACCCTTCCTATAGCATGAGATGTGATATCTCAATGCTTCTAATACCAAACCTGAGACCCTTCCTATAACATGAGATGGGAATATCCAACTCCTTCCCATTCCAATCTTGAGACCCTTCCGATAGCAGAGATGTGATATCTCAATGCTTATACCAAACCTGAGATCCTTCCTATAACATGAGATGTGATATCCAACTCCTTCCCATTCCAATCCTGAGACACTTCCTATAGCATGAGATGTGATATCTCACTGCTTATACCAAACCTGAGACCCTTCCCATAGCAGGAGATGTGATATCCAACTCATTCCCATTCCAATCCTCAGACCCTTCCTATAGCATGAGATGTGATATCTCAATGCTTCTAATGTCAAACTTGAGACCCTACCTATAGCATGAGATGTGATATCCAAGTCCTTCCCATTCCAATCCTGAGACACTTCCTATAGCATGAGATGTGATATCTCAATGCTTCTAATACCAAACCTGAGACTCTTCCTATAACATGAGATGGGATATCCAACTCCTTCCCATTCCAATCCTGAGACCCTTTTGATAGCAGAGATGTGATATCTCAATGTTTATACCAAACCTGAGACCCTTCCTACGGCATGAGATGTCATATTCAACTCCTTCCCATTCCAATCCTGAGACCCTTCCTATAGCATGAGATTTGATATCCAACTCCTTCCCATTCCAATCCTGAGACCCTTCCTATAGCATGAGATGTGATGTCTCAATGCTTCTAATACCAAACCTGAGATCCTTCCTATAACATGAGATGTGATATCCAACTCCTTCCATTCCAATCCTGAGACCCTTCCTATAGCATGAGATGTGATATCTCAATGCTTATACCAAACCTGAGACCCTTCCTATAGCATGAGATGTGATATCCAACTCCTTCCCATTCCAATCATGAGACCCTTCCTATAGCATGAGATGTGATATCTCAATGCTTCTAATACCAAACCTGAGATCCTTCCTCTAACATGAAATGTGAGATCCAGCTCCTTCCCTTTCCAAACCTAAGAGCCTATCTATAGCATGAGATGTGATATCCAAGTCCTTCACATTCCAACCCTTAGACCCTTCCTACAGCATGCAATATGATATCTCAATGATTCTAATAACAAACCTGAGACCCGTCCTATAACATGAGATGGGATATCCAACTCCTTCCCATTCCAATCCTGAGACACTTCCGATAGCAGAGATGTGATATCTCAATGTTTACACCAAACCTGAGACCCTTCCTATAACATGAGATGTGATATCCAACTCCTTCCCGTTCCAAACCTGAGACCCTTCCTTTAGCATGAGATGTGATATCCAGCTCCTTCCCATTCCAATCCTGAGACACTTCCGATAGCATGAGATGTGATATCTCAATGCTTCTAATATCAAAACTGAGACCCTCCCTATAGCATGATATGTGATATCTAAGTCCTTCCCATTCCAATCCTGAGACCCTTCCTATAGCATGAGATGTGATATCTCAATGCTTCTACCAAACCTGAGACCCTTTCTTTAGCATGAGATGTAATATCCAACTCCTTCCCTTTCCAAACCTGAGAGCCGTTCTATAGCATGAGATGTGATATCCAGGTCCTTCCCATTCCAATCCTTAGACCCTTCCTACAGCATGCAATATGATATCTCAATGATTCTAATAACAAACCTGAGACCCGTCCTATAGCATGAGATATGATATCCAAGTCCTTCCCATTCCAACCTGAGACCCTTCCTATAGCATGAGATGGGATATCCAACTTCTTCCAAATCCAATACTGATACCCTTCCGATAGCATGAGATGTGATATCCCAATGCTTCTACCAAACCTGAGACCCATACTATGGCATGAGATGTGATATCAAACTCCTTCCCATTCCAATCCTGAGACCCTTCCTATAGCTTGAGGTGTGATATCCAACTCCTTCCCATTCCAATTCTGAGACCCTTCTTATACCATGAGACTTGATATCTCAATGCTTCTAATATTAAACCTGAGACCCGTCCTATAACATGAGATGTGATATCCAAATCCTTCCCCTTCCAAACCTTAGACCCTTCCTTTATCATGAGATGTGATATCCAACTCCTTCCCATTCCAATCCTGAGACCCTTCCGATATCATGAGATTTGTTATCTCAATGCTTCTAATATCAAACTTGAGACCCTCCCTATAGTATGAGATGTGACATCCAAGTCCTTCCCATTCCAATCCTGAGACCCTTCCTATAGCATGAGATGTGATATTTCTATGCTTCTAATACCAAACCTGAGACCCTTCCTATAACATGAGATGGGATATCCAACTCCTTCCCATTCCAATCCTGAGACCTTTCCGATAGCAGAGATGTGATATCTCAATGCTTATACCAAACCTGAGAACCTTCCTATGGCCTGAGATGTCATATACAACTCCTTCCCATTCCAATCCTGAGACCCTTCCTTTAGCATGAGATGTGATATCTCAATGCTTATACCAAATCTGAGACCCTTCCTATAGCATGAGATGTGATATCCAATTCCTTCCCATTCCAATCCTGAGACCCTTCCTATAGCATGAGATGTGATATCTCAATGCTTATACCAAACCTGAGAGCCTACCTATAACATGAGATGTGATATCCAAGTCCATCCCATTCCAATCCTTAGACCCTTCCTACAGCATGCGATGTGATATCTCAATGATTCTAATACCAAACCAGAGACTCTTCCTATAACATGAGATGGGATATCCAACTCCTTCCCATTCCAATCCTGAGCCGCTTCCGATAGCAGAGATGTGATATCTCAATGCTTATACCAAACCTGAGACCCTTCCTATAACATGAGATGTGATATCCAACTCCTTCCCGTTCCAAACCTGAGACACTAACTATAGCATATGTGATATCCAACTCCTTCCCATTCCAAACATGAGACCCTTCCTATAGCAAGAAAGTAATATCCAACTCCTACCCATTCCAATCCTGAGACCCTTCCTATAGCAAGAGATGTGATATCCAAATCCTTCCCATTCCAATCCTGAGACCCTTCCTATAACATGAGATGTGATATCCAACTCCTTCCCATTCCAATCCTGAGACACTTCCTATAGCATGAGATGTGATATCTCAATGCTTCTAATACCAAACCTGAGACTCTTCCTATAACATGAGATGGGATATCCAACTCCTTCCCATTCCAATCCTGAGACCCTTTTGATAGCAGAGATGTGATATCTCAATGTTTATACCAAACCTGAGACCCTTCCTACGGCATGAGATGTCATATTCAACTCCTTCCCATTCCAATCCTGAGACCCTTCCTATAGCATGAGATGTGATATCTCAATGCTTATACCAATCCTGAGACCCTTCCTATAGCATGAGATGTGATATCTCAATGCTTATACCAAACCTGAGACCCTTCCTATAGCATGAGATGTGATATCCAACTCCTTCCCATTCCAATCCTGAGACCCTTCCTATAGCATGAGATGTGATATCTCAATGCTTCTAATACCAAACCTGAGATCCTTCCTCTAACATGAAATGTGAGATCCAACTCCTTCCCTTTCCAAACCTAAGAGCCTATCTTTAGCATGAGATGTGATATCCAAGTCCTTCACATTCCAACCCTTAGACCCTTCCTACAGCATGCAATATGATATCTCAATGATTCTAATAACAAACCTGAGACCCGTCCTATAACATGAGATGGGATATCCAACTCCTTCCCATTCCAATCCTGAGACACTTCCGATAGCAGAGATGTGATATCTCAATGTTTATACCAAACCTGAGACCCTTCCTATAACATGAGATGTGATATCCAACTCCTTCCCGTTCCAAACCTGACACCCTTCCTTTAGCATGAGATGTGATATCCAGCTCCTTCCCATTCCAATCCTGAGACACTTCCGATAGCATGAGATGTGATATCTCAATGCTTCTAATATCAAAACTGAGACCCTCCCTATAGCATGATATGTGATATCTAAGTCCTTCCCATTCCAATCCTGAGACCCTTCCTATAGCATGAGATGTGATATCTCAATGCTTCTACCAAACCTGAGACCCTTCCTTTAGCATGAGATGTGATATCCAACTCCTTCCCATTCCAATCCTGAAACCCTTCCTATAGCATGAGATGTGATATCTCAATACTTCTAATACCAAACCTGAGATCCTTCCGATAACATGAGATGTGATATCTCAATACTTCTAATACCAAACCTGAGATCCATCCTATAACATGAGATGTGATATCCAACTCCTTCCCTTTCCAAACCTGAGAGCCGTTTTATAGCATGAGATGTGATATCCAGGTCCTTCCCATTCCAATCCTTAACCCTTCCTACAGCATGCAATATGATATCTCAATGATTCTAATAACAAACCTGAGACCCGTCCTATAGCATGAGATATGATATCCAAGTCCTTCCCATTCCAATCCTGAGACCCTTCCTATAACATGAAATGTGATATCCGACTCCTTCCCATTCCAACCTGAGACCCTTCCTATAGCATGAGATGGGATATCCAACTTCTTCCAAATCCAATACTGATACCCTTCCGATAGCATGAGATGTGATATCCCAATGCTTCTTCCAAACCTGAGACCCATACTATGGCATGAGATGTGATATCAAACTCCTTCCCATTCCAATTCTGAGACCCTTCTTATACCATGAGACTTGATATCTCAATGCTTCTAATATTAAACCTGAGACCCGTCCTATAACATGAGATGTGATATCCAAATCCTTCCCCTTCCAAACCTTAGACCCTTCCTTTATCATGAGATGTGATATCCAACTCCTTCCCATTCCAATCCTGAGACCCTTCCGATATCATGAGATTTGTTATCTCAATGCTTCTAATATCAAACTTGAGACCCTCCCTATAGCATGAGATGTGACATCCAAGTCCTTCCCATTCCAATCCTGAGACCCTTCCTATAGCATGAGATGTGATATCTCTATGCTTCTAATACCAAACCTGAGACCCTTCCTATAACATGAGATGGGATATCCAACTCCTTCCCATTCCAATCCTGAGACCTTTCCGATAGCAGAGATGTGATATCTCAATGCTTATACCAAACCTGAGAACCTTCCTATGGCCTGAGATGTCATATACAACTCCTTCCCATTCCAATCCTGAGACCCTTCCTTTAGCATGAGATGTGATATCTCAATGCTTATACCAAATCTGAGACCCTTCCTATAGCATGAGATGTGATATCCAATTCCTTCCCATTTCAATCCTGAGACCCTTCCTATAGCATGAGATGTGATATCTCAATGCTTATACCAAACCTGGGAGCCTACCTATAACATGAGATGTGATATCCAAGTCTATCCCATTCCAATCCTTAGACCCTTCCTACAGCATGCGATGTGATATCTCAATAATTCTAATACCAAACCAGAGACTCTTCCTATAACATGAGATGGGATATCCAACTCCTTCCCATTCCAATCCTGAGCCGCTTCCGATAGCAGAGATGTGATATCTCAATGCTTATACCAAACCTGAGACCCTTCCTATAACATGAGATGTGATATCCAACTCCTTCCCGTTCCAAACCTGAGACACTAACTATAGCATATGTGATATCCAACTCCTTCCCATTCCAAACATGAGACCCTTCCTATAGCAAGAAAGTAATATCCAACTCCTACCCATTCCAATCCTGAGACCCTTCCTATAGCAAGAGATGTGATATCCAAATCCTTCCCATTCCAATCCTGAGACCCTTCCTATAACATGAGATGTGATATCCAACTCCTTCCCATTCCAACCTGAGACACTTCCTATAGCATGAGAAGGGATATCCAACTCCTTCCCAATCCAATCCTGAGACCCTTCCGATAGCAGAGATGTGATATCTCAATGCTTATACCAAACCTGAGACCCTTCCTATGGCATGAGATGTGATATCCAACTCCTTGCTGAGACCCTTCCTATAGCATGAGAAGGGATATCCAACTCCTTCCCAATCCAATCCTGAGACCCTTCCGATAGCAGCGACGTGATATCTCAATGCTTCTACCAAACCTGAGACCCTTCCTTTAGCATGAGATCTGATATCCAAATCCTTCACATTCCAATCCTGAGACCCTTCCTATAGCATGAGATGTGATATCTCAATGCTTCTAATACCAAACCTGAGATCCTTCCTATAACATGAGATGTGATATCCAATTCCTTCCCATTCCAAACCTGAGACCCTTCCTATTGGATGAGATGTGATATCCAACTCCTTCCCATTCCAACCTTGAGACCCTTCCTATAGCATGAGATGTGATGTCTCAATGCTTCTAATACCAAACCTGAGATCCTTCCTATAACATGAGATGTGATATCCAACTCCTTCTATTCCAATCCTGAGACCCGTCCTATAGCATGAGATGTGATATCTCAAGGCTTATACCAAACCTGAGACCCTTCCTATAGCATGAGATGTGATATCCAACTGCTTCCCATTCCAATCCTGAGACCCTTCCTATAGCATGCAATATGATATCTCAATGATTCTAATAACAAACCTGAGACCCGTCCTATAGCATGAGATATGATATCCAAGTCCTTCGCATTCCAATCCTGAGACCCTTCCTATAACATGAAATGTGATATCCAACTCCTTCCCATTCCAACCTGAGACCATTCCTATAGCATGAGATGGGATATCCAACTTCTTCCAAATCCAATACTGATACCCTTCCGATAGCATGAGATGTGATATCCCAATGCTTCTACCAAACCTGAGACCCATACTATGGCATGAGATGTGATATCAAACTCCTTCCCATTCCAATCCTGAGACCCTTCCTATAGCTTGAGGTGTGATATCCAACTCCTTCCCATTCCAATTCTGAGACCCTTCTTATACCATGAGACTTGATATCTCAATACTTCTAATATTAAACCTGAGACCCGTCCTATAACATGAGATGTGATATCCAAATCCTTCCCCTTCCAAACCTTAGACCCTTCCTTTATCATGAGATGTGATATCCAACTCCTTCCCATTCCAATCCTGAGACCCTTCCGATATCATGAGATTTGTTATCTCAATGCTTCTAATATCAAACTTGAGACCCTCCCTATAGCATGAGATGTGACATCCAAGTCCTTCCCATTCCAATCCTGAGACCCTTCCTATAGCATGAGATGTGATATCTCTATGCTTCTAATACCAAACCTGAGTCCCTTCCTATAACATGAGATGGGATATCCAACTCCTTCCCATTCCAATCCTGAGACCTTTCCGATAGCAGAGATGTGATATCTCAATGCTTATACCAAACCTGAGAACCTTCCTATGGCCTGAGATGTCATATACAACTCCTTCCCATTCCAATCCTGAGACCCTTCCTTTAGCATGAGATGTGATATCTCAATGCTTATACCAAATCTGAGACCCTTCCTATAGCATGAGATGTGATATCCAATTCCTTCCCATTCCAATCCTGAGACCCTTCCTATAGCATGAGATGTGATATCTCAATGCTTATACCAAACCTGAGAGCCTACCTATAACATGAGATGTGATATCCAAGTCTATCCCATTCCAATTCTTAGACCCTTCCTACAGCATGCGATGTGATATCTCAATAATTCTAATACCAAACCAGAGACTCTTCCTATAACATGAGATGGGATATCCAACTCCTTCCCATTCCAATCCTGAGCCGCTTCCGATAGCAGAGATGTGATATCTCAATGCTTATACCAAACCTGAGACCCTTCCTATAACATGAGATGTGATATCCAACTCCTTCCCGTTCCAAACCTGAGACACTAACTATAGCATATGTGATATCCAACTCCTTCCCATTCCAAACATGAGACCCTTCCTATAGCAAGAAAGTAATATCCAACTCCTACCCATTCCTATCCTGAGACCCTTCCTATAGCAAGAGATGTGATATCCAAATCCTTCCCATTCCAATCCTGAGACCCTTCCTATAACATGAGATGTGATATCCAACTCCTTCCCATTCCAACCTGAGACACTTCCTATAGCATGAGAAGGGATATCCAACTCCTTCCCAATCCAATCCTGAGACCCTTCCGATAGCAGAGATGTGATATCTCAATGCTTATACCAAACCTGAGTCCCTTCCTATGGCATGAGATGTGATATCCAACTCCTTGCCATTCAAATCCTGAGACCCTTCCTATAGCATGAGAAGGGATATCCAACTCCTTCCCAATGCAATCCTGAGAACCTTCCGATAGCAGCGACGTGATATCTCAATGCTTCTACCAAACCTGAGACCCTTCCTTTAGCATGAGATGTGATATCCAAATCCTTCACATTCCAATCCTGAGACCCTTCCTATAGCATGAGATGTGATATCTCAATGCTTCTAATACCAAACCTGAGATCCTTCCTATAACATGAGATGTGATATCCAATTCCTTCCCATTCCAAACCTGAGACCCTTCCTATTGGATGAGATGTGATATTCAACTCCTTCCCATTCCAACCTTGAGACCCTTCCTATAGCATGAGATGTGATGTCTCAATGCTTCTAATACCAAACCTGAGATCCTTCCTATAACATGAGATGTGATATCCAACTCCTTCCATTCCAATCCTGAGACCCGTCCTATAGCATGAGATGTGATATCTCAAGGCTTATACCAAACCTGAGACCCTTCCTATAGCATGAGATGTGATATCCAACTGCTTCCCATTCCAATCCTGAAACCCTTCCTATAGCATGAGATGTGATATCTCAATGCTTCTAATACCAAACCTGAGATCCTTCCTCTAACATGAAATGTGATATCCAACTCCTTCCCTTTCCAAACCTAAGAGCCTATCTATAGCATGAGATGTGATATCCAAGTCGTTCACATTCCAACCCTTAGACCCTTCCTACAGCATGCAATATGATATCTCAATGATTCTAATAACAAACCTGAGACCCGTCCTATAACATGAGATGGGATATCCAACTCCTTCCCATTCCAATCCTGAGACACTTCCGATAGCAGAGATGTGATATCTCAATGCTTATACCAAACCTGAGACCCTTCCTATAACATGAGATGTGATATCCAAATCCTTCCCGTTCCAAACCTGAGACCCTTCCTTTAGCATGAGATGTGATATCCAGCTCCTTCCCATTCCAATCCTGAGACACTTCCGATAGCATGAGATGTGATATCTCAATGCTTCTAATATCAAAACTGAGACCCTCCCTATAGCATGATATGTGATATCTAAGTCCTTCCCATTCCAATCCTGAGACCCTCCCTATAGCATGAGATGTGATATCCAACTCCTTCCCATTCCAATCCTGAGACCCTTCCTATAGCATGAGATATGATATCTCAATACTTCTAATACCAAACGTGAGATCCTTCCGATAACATGAGATGTGATATCCAAATCCTTCCCCTTCCAAACCTGAGACCCTCCCTTTAGCATGAAATGTGATATCCAACTCCTTCCTATTCCAATCCTGAGACTCTTCTGATAGCATGAGATGTGATATCTCAATGCTTCTAATACCAAACCTGAGATCCTTCCGATAGCATGAGATGTGATATCTCAATGCTTCTAATACCAAACCTGAGATCCTTCCTATAACATGAGATGTGATATCCAAATCCTTCCCCTTCCAAACCTGAGACCCTCCCTTTAGCATGAGATGTGATATCTAACTCCTTCCCATTCCATTCCTGAGACCCTTCTGATAGCATGAGATGTGATATCTCAATGCCTCTAATACCAAACCGGAGATCCTACCTCTAACATGAAATGAGATATCCAACTCTTTCCCCTTCCAAACCTGAGAGCCTTCCTATAGCATGAGATGTGATATCCAAGTCCTTCCCATTCCAATACTGAGACCCTTCCTATAGCTTGAGATGTGATATCCAACTCCTTCCCATTCCAATTCTGAGACCCTTCCTATAGCATGAGATGTGATATCTCAATGCTTATACCAAACCTGAGAGCCTACCTATAACATGAGATGTGATATCCAAGTCCATCCCATTCCAATCCTTAGACCCTTCCTATTGGATGAGATGTGATATCCAACTCCTTCCCATTCCAACCTTGAGACCCTTCCTATAGCATGAGATGTGATGTCTCAATGCTTCTAATACCAAACCTGAGATCCTTCCTATAACATGAGATGTGATATCCAACTCCTTCCATTCCAATCCTGAGACCCGTCCTATAGCATGAGATGTGATATCTCAAGGCTTATACCAAACCTGAGACCCTTCCTATAGCATGAGATGTGATATCCAACTGCTTCCCATTCCAATCCTGAGACCCTTCCTATAGCATGAGATGTGATATCTCAATGCTTCTAATACCAAACCTGAGATCCTTCCTCTAACATGAAATGTGATATCCAACTCCTTCCCTTTCCAAACCTAAGAGCCTATCTATAGCATGAGATGTGATATCCAAGTCCTTCACATTCCAACCCTTAGACCCTTCCTGCAGCATGCAATATGATATCTCAATGATTCTAATAACAAACCTGAGACCCGTCCTATAACATGAGATGGGATATCCAACTCCTTCCCATTCCAATCCTGAGACACTTCCTATAGCAGAGATGTGATATCTCAATGCTTATACCAAACCTGAGACCCTTCCTATAACATGAGATGTGATATCCAAATCCTTCCCGTTCCAAACCTGAGACCCTTCCTTTAGCATGAGATGTGATATCCAGCTCCTTCCCATTCCAATCCTGAGACACTTCCGATTGCATGAGATGTGATATCTCAATGCTTCTAATATCAAAACTGAGACCCTCCCTATAGCATGATATGTGATATCTAAGTCCTTCCCATTCCAATCCTGAGACCCTCCCTATAGCATGAGATGTGATATCCAACTCCTTCCCATTCCAATCCTGAGACCCTTCCTATAGCATGAGATATGATATCTCAATACTTCTAATACCAAACGTGAGATCCTTCCGATAACATGAGATGTGATATCCAAATCCTTCCCCTTCCAAACCTGAGACCCTCCCTTTAGCATGAAATGTGATATCCAACTCCTTCCTATTCCAATCCTGAGACCCTTCTGATAGCATGAGATGTGATATCTCAATGCTTCTAATACCAAACCTGAGATCCTTCCGATAGCATGAGATGTGATATCTCAATGCTTCTAATACCAAACCTGAGATCCTTCCTATAACATGAGATGTGATATCCAAATCCTTCCCCTTCCAAACCTGAGACCCTCCCTTTAGCATGAGATGTGATATCTAACTCCTTCCCATTCCATTCCTGAGACCCTTCTGATAGCATGAGATGTGATATCTCAATGCCTCTAATACCAAACCTGAGATCCTACCTCTAACATGAAATGAGATATCCAACTCTTTCCCCTTCCAAACCTGAGAGCCTTCCTATAGCATGAGATGTGATATCCAAGTCCTTCCCATTCCAATACTGAGACCCTTCCTATAGCTTGAGATGTGATATCCAACTCCTTCCCATTCCAATTCTGAGACCCTTCCTATAGCATGAGATGTGATATCTCAATGCTTATACCAAACATGAGAGCCTACCTATAACATGAGATGTGATATCCAAGTCCATCCCATTCCAATCCTTAGACCCTTCCTACAGCATGCGATGTGATATCTCAATGACTCTAATACCAAACCAGAGACTCTTCCTATAACATGAGATGGGATATCCAACTCCTTCCCATTCCAATTCTGAGACCCTTCCTATACTATGAGACTTGATATCTCAATGCTTCTAATACCAAACCTGAGACCCGTAATATAACATGAGATGTGATATCCAAATCCTTCCCCTTCCAAACCTTAGACCCTTCCTTTATCATGAGATGTGATATCCAACTCCTTCCCATTCCAATCCTGAGACCCTTCCGATATCATGAGATGTGATATCTCAAAGCTTCTAATATCAAACTTGAGACCCTCCCTATAGCATGAGATGTGATATCCAAGTCCTTCCCATTCCAATCCTGAGACCCTTCCTATAGCATGAGATGTGATATCTCAATGCTTCTAATACCAAACCTGAGACCCTTCCTATAACATGAGATGGGAATATCCAACTCCTTCCCATTCCAATCTTGAGACCCTTCCGATAGCAGAGATGTGATATCTCAATGCTTATACCAAACCTGAGATCCTTCCTATAACATGAGATGTGATATCCAACTCCTTCCCATTCCAATCCTGAGACACTTCCTATAGCATGAGATGTGATATCTCACTGCTTATACCAAACCTGAAACCCTTCCCATAGCAGGAGATGTGATATCCAACTCCTTCCCATTCCAATCCTCAGACCCTTCCTATAGCATGAGATGTGATATCTCAATGCTTCTAATGTCAAACTTGAGACCCTACCTATAGCATGAGATGTGATATCCAAGTCCTTCCCATTCCAATCCTGAGACACTTCCTATAGCATGAGATGTGATATCTCAATGCTTCTAATACCAAACTTGAGACTCTTCCTATAACATGAGATGGGATATCCAACTCCTTCCCATTCCAATTCTGAGACCCTTTTGATAGCAGAGATGTGATATCTCAATGTTTATACCAAACCTGAGACCCTTCCTACGGCATGAGATGTCATATTCAACTCCTTCCCATTCCAATCCTGAGACCCTTCCTATAGCATGAGATTTGATATCCAACTCCTTCCCATTCCAATCCTGAGACCCTTCCTATAGCATGAGATGTGATGTCTCAATGCTTCTAATACCAAACCTGAGATCCTTCCTATAACATGAGATCTGATATCCAACTCCTTCCATTCCAATCCTGAGACCCTTTCTATAGCATGAGATGTGATATCTCAATGCTTATACCAAACCTGAGACCCTTCCTATAGCATGAGATGTGATATCCAACTCCTTCCCATTCCAATCCTGAGACCCTTCCTATAGCATGAGATGTGATATCTCAATGCTTCTAATACCAAACCTGAGATCCTTCCTCTAACATGAAATGTGAGATCCAACTCCTTCCCTTTCCAAACCTAAGAGCCTATCTATAGCATGAGATGTGATATCCATGTCCTTCACATTCCAACCCTTAGACCCTTCCTACAGCATGCAATATGATATCTCAATGATTCCAATAACAAACCTGAGACCCGTCCTATAACATGAGATGGGATATCCAACTCCTTCCCATTCCAATCCTGAGACACTTCCGATAGCAGAGATGTGATATCTCAATGTTTATACCAAACCTGAGACCCTTCCTATAACATGAGATGTGATATCCAACTCCTTCCCGTTCCAAACCTGAGACCCTTCCTTTAGCATGAGATGTGATATCCAGCTCCTTCCCATTCCAATCCTGAGACACTTCCGATAGCATGAGATGTGATATCTCAATGCTTCTAATATCAAAACTGAGACCCTCCCTATAGCATGATATGTGATATCTAAGTCCTTCCCATTCCAATCCTGAGACCCTTCCTATAGCATGAGATGTGATATCTCAATGCTTCTA
Source organism: Ambystoma mexicanum (assembly GCF_040938575.1). NCBI lineage: Eukaryota > Metazoa > Chordata > Amphibia > Caudata > Ambystomatidae > Ambystoma > Ambystoma mexicanum. The sequence continues at coordinate 1,241,500 of NW_027182459.1, read as the reverse complement.
CCAAACCTGAGACCCTTCCTTTAGCATGAGATGTGATATCCAACTCCTTCCCATTCCAATCCTGAGACCCTTCCTATAGCATGAGATGTGATATCTCAATACTTCTAATACCAAACCTGAGATCCTTCCGATAACATGAGATGTGATATCTCAATACTTCTAATACCAAACCTGAGATCCATCCTATAACATGAGATGTGATATCCAACTCCTTCCCTTTCCAAACCTGAGAGCCGTTCTATAGCATGAGATGTGATAACCAGGTCCTTCCCATTCCAATCCTTAGACCCTTCCTACAGCATGCAATATGATATCTCAATGATTCTAATAACAAACCTGAGACCCGTCCTATAGCATGAGATATGATATCCAAGTCCTTCCCATTCCAATCCTGAGACCCTTCCTATAACACGAAATGTGATATCCAACTCCTTCCCATTCCAACCTGAGACCCTTCCTATAGCATGAGATGTGATATTTCTATGCTTCTAATACCAAACCTGAGACCCTTCCTATAACATGAGATGGGATATCCAACTCCTTCCCATTCCAATCCTGAGACCTTTCCGATAGCAGAGATGTGATATCTCAATGCTTATACCAAACCTGAGAACCTTCCTATGGCCTGAGATGTCATATACAACTCCTTCCCATTCCAATCCTGAGACCCTTCCTTTAGCATGAGATGTGATATCTCAATGCTTATACCAAATCTGAGACCCTTCCTATAGCATGAGATGTGATATCCAATTCCTTCCCATTCCAATCCTGTGACCCTTCCTATAGCATGAGATGTGATATCTCAATGCTTATAGCAAACCTGAGAGCCTACCTATAACATGAGATGTGATATCCAAGTCCATCCCATTCCAATCCTTAGACCCTTCCTACAGCATGCTATGTGATATCTCAATGATTCTAATACCAAACCAGAGACTCTTCCTATAACATGAGATGGGATATCCAACTCCTTCCCATTCCAATCCTGAGCCGCTTCCGATAGCAGAGATGTGATATCTCAATGCTTATACCAAACCTGAGACCCTTCCTATAACATGAGATGTGATATCCAACTCCTTCCCGTTCCAAACCTGAGACACTAACTATAGCATATGTGATATCCAACTCCTTCCCATTCCAAACATGAGACCCTTCCTATAGCAAGAAAGTAATATCCAACTCCTACCCATTCCAATCCTGAGACCCTTCCTATAGCAAGAGATGTGATGTCCAAATCCTTTCCATTCCAATCCTGAGACCCTTCCTATAACATGAGATGTGATATCCAACTCCTTCCCATTCCAACCTGAGACACTTCCTATAGCATGAGAAGGGATATCCAACTCCTTCCCAATCCAATCCTGAGACCCTTCCGATAGCAGAGATATGATATCTCAATGCTTATACCAAACCTGAGACCCTTCCTATGGCATGAGATGTGATATCCAACTCCTTGCCATTCAAATCCTGAGACCCTTCCTATAGCATGAGAAGGGATATCCAACTCCTTCCCAATCCAATCCTGAGACCCTTCCGATAGCAGCGACGTGATATCTCAATGCTTCTACCAAACCTGAGACCCTTCCTTTAGCATGAGATGTGATATCCAAATCCTTCACATTCCAATCCTGAGACCATTCCTATAGCATGAGATGTGATATCTCAATGCTTCTAATACCAAACCTGAGATCCTTCCTATAACATGAGATGTGATATCCAATTCCTTCCCATTCCAAACCTGAGACCCTTCCTATTGGATGAGATGTGATATCCAACTCCTTCCCATTCCAACCCTGAGACCCTTCCTATAGCATGAGATGTGATGTCTCAATGCTTCTAATACCAAACCTGAAATCCTTCCTATAACATGAGATGTGATATCCAACTCCTTCCATTCCAATCCTGAGACCCGTCCTATAGCATGAGATGTGATATCTCAAGGCTTATACCAAACCTGAGACCCTTCCTATAGCATGAGATGTGATATCCAACTGCTTCCCATTCCAATCCTGAAACCCTTCCTATAGCATGAGATGTGATATCTCAATGCTTCTAATACCAAACCTGAGATCCTTCCTCTAACATGAAATGTGATATCCAACTCCTTCCCTTTCCAAACCTAAGAGCCTATCTATAGCATGAGATGTGATATCCAAGTCGTTCACATTCCAACCCTTAGACCCTTCCTACAGCATGCAATATGATATCTCAATGATTCTAATAACAAACCTGAGACCCGTCCTATAACATGAGATGGGATATCCAACTCCTTCCCATTCCAATCCTGAGACACTTCCGATAGCAGAGATGTGATATCTCAATGCTTATACCAAACCTGAGACCCTTCCTATAACATGAGATGTGATATCCAAATCCTTCCCGTTCCAAACCTGAGACCCTTCCTTTAGCATGAGATGTGATATCCAGCTCCTTCCCATTCCAATCCTGAGACACTTCCGATAGCATGAGATGTGATATCTCAATGCTTCTAATATCAAAACTGAGACCCTCCCTATAGCATGATATGTGATATCTAAGTCCTTCCCATTCCAATCCTGAGACCCTCCCTATAGCATGAGATGTGATATCCAACTCCTTCCCATTCCAATCCTGAGACCCTTCCTATAGCATGAGATATGATATCTCAATACTTCTAATACCAAACGTGAGATCCTTCCGATAACATGAGATGTGATATCCAAATCCTTCCCCTTCCAAACCTGAGACCCTCCCTTTAGCATGAAATGTGATATCCAACTCCTTCCTATTCCAATCCTGAGACTCTTCTGATAGCATGAGATGTGATATCTCAATGCTTCTAATACCAAACCTGAGATCCTTCCGATAGCATGAGATGTGATATCTCAATGCTTCTAATACCAAACCTGAGATCCTTCCTATAACATGAGATGTGATATCCAAATCCTTCCCCTTCCAAACCTGAGACCCTCCCTTTAGCATGAGATGTGATATCTAACTCCTTCCCATTCCATTCCTGAGACCCTTCTGATAGCATGAGATGTGATATCTCAATGCCTCTAATACCAAACCGGAGATCCTACCTCTAACATGAAATGAGATATCCAACTCTTTCCCCTTCCAAACCTGAGAGCCTTCCTATAGCATGAGATGTGATATCCAAGTCCTTCCCATTCCAATACTGAGACCCTTCCTATAGCTTGAGATGTGATATCCAACTCCTTCCCATTCCAATTCTGAGACCCTTCCTATAGCATGAGATGTGATATCTCAATGCTTATACCAAACCTGAGAGCCTACCTATAACATGAGATGTGATATCCAAGTCCATCCCATTCCAATCCTTAGACCCTTCCTATTGGATGAGATGTGATATCCAACTCCTTCCCATTCCAACCTTGAGACCCTTCCTATAGCATGAGATGTGATGTCTCAATGCTTCTAATACCAAACCTGAGATCCTTCCTATAACATGAGATGTGATATCCAACTCCTTCCATTCCAATCCTGAGACCCGTCCTATAGCATGAGATGTGATATCTCAAGGCTTATACCAAACCTGAGACCCTTCCTATAGCATGAGATGTGATATCCAACTGCTTCCCATTCCAATCCTGAGACCCTTCCTATAGCATGAGATGTGATATCTCAATGCTTCTAATACCAAACCTGAGATCCTTCCTCTAACATGAAATGTGATATCCAACTCCTTCCCTTTCCAAACCTAAGAGCCTATCTATAGCATGAGATGTGATATCCAAGTCCTTCACATTCCAACCCTTAGACCCTTCCTGCAGCATGCAATATGATATCTCAATGATTCTAATAACAAACCTGAGACCCGTCCTATAACATGAGATGGGATATCCAACTCCTTCCCATTCCAATCCTGAGACACTTCCGATAGCAGAGATGTGATATCTCAATGCTTATACCAAACCTGAGACCCTTCCTATAACATGAGATGTGATATCCAAATCCTTCCCGTTCCAAACCTGAGACCCTTCCTTTAGCATGAGATGTGATATCCAGCTCCTTCCCATTCCAATCCTGAGACACTTCCGATTGCATGAGATGTGATATCTCAATGCTTCTAATATCAAAACTGAGACCCTCCCTATAGCATGATATGTGATATCTAAGTCCTTCCCATTCCAATCCTGAGACCCTCCCTATAGCATGAGATGTGATATCCAACTCCTTCCCATTCCAATCCTGAGACCCTTCCTATAGCATGAGATATGATATCTCAATACTTCTAATACCAAACGTGAGATCCTTCCGATAACATGAGATGTGATATCCAAATCCTTCCCCTTCCAAACCTGAGACCCTCCCTTTAGCATGAAATGTGATATCCAACTCCTTCCTATTCCAATCCTGAGACCCTTCTGATAGCATGAGATGTGATATCTCAATGCTTCTAATACCAAACCTGAGATCCTTCCGATAGCATGAGATGTGATATCTCAATGCTTCTAATACCAAACCTGAGATCCTTCCTATAACATGAGATGTGATATCCAAATCCTTCCCCTTCCAAACCTGAGACCCTCCCTTTAGCATGAGATGTGATATCTAACTCCTTCCCATTCCATTCCTGAGACCCTTCTGATAGCATGAGATGTGATATCTCAATGCCTCTAATACCAAACCTGAGATCCTACCTCTAACATGAAATGAGATATCCAACTCTTTCCCCTTCCAAACCTGAGAGCCTTCCTATAGCATGAGATGTGATATCCAAGTCCTTCCCATTCCAATACTGAGACCCTTCCTATAGCTTGAGATGTGATATCCAACTCCTTCCCATTCCAATTCTGAGACCCTTCCTATAGCATGAGATGTGATATCTCAATGCTTATACCAAACATGAGAGCCTACCTATAACATGAGATGTGATATCCAAGTCCATCCCATTCCAATCCTTAGACCCTTCCTACAGCATGCGATGTGATATCTCAATGACTCTAATACCAAACCAGAGACTCTTCCTATAACATGAGATGGGATATCCAACTCCTTCCCATTCCAATTCTGAGACCCTTCCTATACTATGAGACTTGATATCTCAATGCTTCTAATACCAAACCTGAGACCCGTAATATAACATGAGATGTGATATCCAAATCCTTCCCCTTCCAAACCTTAGACCCTTCCTTTATCATGAGATGTGATATCCAACTCCTTCCCATTCCAATCCTGAGACCCTTCCGATATCATGAGATGTGATATCTCAAAGCTTCTAATATCAAACTTGAGACCCTCCCTATAGCATGAGATGTGATATCCAAGTCCTTCCCATTCCAATCCTGAGACCCTTCCTATAGCATGAGATGTGATATCTCAATGCTTCTAATACCAAACCTGAGACCCTTCCTATAACATGAGATGGGAATATCCAACTCCTTCCCATTCCAATCTTGAGACCCTTCCGATAGCAGAGATGTGATATCTCAATGCTTATACCAAACCTGAGATCCTTCCTATAACATGAGATGTGATATCCAACTCCTTCCCATTCCAATCCTGAGACACTTCCTATAGCATGAGATGTGATATCTCACTGCTTATACCAAACCTGAAACCCTTCCCATAGCAGGAGATGTGATATCCAACTCCTTCCCATTCCAATCCTCAGACCCTTCCTATAGCATGAGATGTGATATCTCAATGCTTCTAATGTCAAACTTGAGACCCTACCTATAGCATGAGATGTGATATCCAAGTCCTTCCCATTCCAATCCTGAGACACTTCCTATAGCATGAGATGTGATATCTCAATGCTTCTAATACCAAACTTGAGACTCTTCCTATAACATGAGATGGGATATCCAACTCCTTCCCATTCCAATTCTGAGACCCTTTTGATAGCAGAGATGTGATATCTCAATGTTTATACCAAACCTGAGACCCTTCCTACGGCATGAGATGTCATATTCAACTCCTTCCCATTCCAATCCTGAGACCCTTCCTATAGCATGAGATTTGATATCCAACTCCTTCCCATTCCAATCCTGAGACCCTTCCTATAGCATGAGATGTGATGTCTCAATGCTTCTAATACCAAACCTGAGATCCTTCCTATAACATGAGATCTGATATCCAACTCCTTCCATTCCAATCCTGAGACCCTTTCTATAGCATGAGATGTGATATCTCAATGCTTATACCAAACCTGAGACCCTTCCTATAGCATGAGATGTGATATCCAACTCCTTCCCATTCCAATCCTGAGACCCTTCCTATAGCATGAGATGTGATATCTCAATGCTTCTAATACCAAACCTGAGATCCTTCCTCTAACATGAAATGTGAGATCCAACTCCTTCCCTTTCCAAACCTAAGAGCCTATCTATAGCATGAGATGTGATATCCAAGTCCTTCACATTCCAACCCTTAGACCCTTCCTACAGCATGCAATATGATATCTCAATGATTCCAATAACAAACCTGAGACCCGTCCTATAACATGAGATGGGATATCCAACTCCTTCCCATTCCAATCCTGAGACACTTCCGATAGCAGAGATGTGATATCTCAATGTTTATACCAAACCTGAGACCCTTCCTATAACATGAGATGTGATATCCAACTCCTTCCCGTTCCAAACCTGAGACCCTTCCTTTAGCATGAGATGTGATATCCAGCTCCTTCCCATTCCAATCCTGAGACACTTCCGATAGCATGAGATGTGATATCTCAATGCTTCTAATATCAAAACTGAGACCCTCCCTATAGCATGATATGTGATATCTAAGTCCTTCCCATTCCAATCCTGAGACCCTTCCTATAGCATGAGATGTGATATCTCAATGCTTCTACCAAACCTGAGACCCTTCCTTTAGCATGAGATGTGATATCCAACTCCTTCCCATTCCAATCCTGAGACCCTTCCTATAGCATGAGATGTGATATCTCAATACTTCTAATACCAAACCTGAGATCCTTCCGATAACATGAGATGTGATATCTCAATACTTCTAATACCAAACCTGAGATCCATCCTATAACATGAGATGTGATATCCAACTCCTTCCCTTTCCAAACCTGAGAGCCGTTCTATAGCATGAGATGTGATAACCAGGTCCTTCCCATTCCAATCCTTAGACCCTTCCTACAGCATGCAATATGATATCTCAATGATTCTAATAACAAACCTGAGACCCGTCCTATAGCATGAGATATGATATCCAAGTCCTTCCCATTCCAATCCTGAGACCCTTCCTATAACACGAAATGTGATATCCAACTCCTTCCCATTCCAACCTGAGACCCTTCCTATAGCATGAGATGTGATATTTCTATGCTTCTAATACCAAACCTGAGACCCTTCCTATAACATGAGATGGGATATCCAACTCCTTCCCATTCCAATCCTGAGACCTTTCCGATAGCAGAGATGTGATATCTCAATGCTTATACCAAACCTGAGAACCTTCCTATGGCCTGAGATGTCATATACAACTCCTTCCCATTCCAATCCTGAGACCCTTCCTTTAGCATGAGATGTGATATCTCAATGCTTATACCAAATCTGAGACCCTTCCTATAGCATGAGATGTGATATCCAATTCCTTCCCATTCCAATCCTGTGACCCTTCCTATAGCATGAGATGTGATATCTCAATGCTTATAGCAAACCTGAGAGCCTACCTATAACATGAGATGTGATATCCAAGTCCATCCCATTCCAATCCTTAGACCCTTCCTACAGCATGCTATGTGATATCTCAATGATTCTAATACCAAACCAGAGACTCTTCCTATAACATGAGATGGGATATCCAACTCCTTCCCATTCCAATCCTGAGCCGCTTCCGATAGCAGAGATGTGATATCTCAATGCTTATACCAAACCTGAGACCCTTCCTATAACATGAGATGTGATATCCAACTCCTTCCCGTTCCAAACCTGAGACACTAACTATAGCATATGTGATATCCAACTCCTTCCCATTCCAAACATGAGACCCTTCCTATAGCAAGAAAGTAATATCCAACTCCTACCCATTCCAATCCTGAGACCCTTCCTATAGCAAGAGATGTGATGTCCAAATCCTTTCCATTCCAATCCTGAGACCCTTCCTATAACATGAGATGTGATATCCAACTCCTTGCCATTCAAATCCTGAGACCCTTCCTATAGCATGAGAAGGGATATCCAACTCCTTCCCAATCCAATCCTGAGACCCTTCCGATAGCAGCGACGTGATATCTCAATGCTTCTACCAAACCTGAGACCCTTCCTTTAGCATGAGATGTGATATCCAAATCCTTCACATTCCAATCCTGAGACCATTCCTATAGCATGAGATGTGATATCTCAATGCTTCTAATACCAAACCTGAGATCCTTCCTATAACATGAGATGTGATATCCAATTCCTTCCCATTCCAAACCTGAGACCCTTCCTATTGGATGAGATGTGATATCCAACTCCTTCCCATTCCAACCCTGAGACCCTTCCTATAGCATGAGATGTGATGTCTCAATGCTTCTAATACCAAACCTGAGATCCTTCCTATAACATGAGATGTGATATCCAACTCCTTCCATTCCAATCCTGAGACCCGTCCTATAGCATGAGATGTGATATCTCAATGCTTATACCAAACCTGAGACCCTTCCTATAGCATGAGATGTGATATCCAACTGCTTCCCATTCCAATCCTGAGACCCTTCCTATAGCATGAGATGTGATATCTCAATGCTTCTAATACCAAACCTGAGATCCTTCCTCTAACATGAAATGTGATATCCAACTCCTTCCCTTTCCAAACCTAAGAGCCTATCTATAGCATGAGATGTGATATCCAAGTCCTTCACATTCCAACCCTTAGACCCTTCCTACAGCATGCAATATGATATCTCAATGATTCTAATAACAAACCTGAGACCCGTCCTATAACATGAGATGGGATATCCAACTCCTTCCCATTCCAATCCTGAGACACTTCCGATAGCAGAGATGTGATATCTCAATGCTTATACCAAACCTGAGACCCTTCCTATAACATGAGATGTGATATCCAAATCCTTCCCGTTCCAAACCTGAGACCCTTCCTTTAGCATGAGATGTGATATCCAGCTCCTTCCCATTCCAATCCTGAGACACTTCCGATAGCATGAGATGTGATATCTCAATGCTTCTAATATCAAAACTGAGACCCTCCCTATAGCATGATATGTGATATCTAAGTCCTTCCCATTCCAATCCTGAGACCCTCCCTATAGCATGAGATGTGATATCCAACTCCTTCCCATTCCAATCCTGAGACCCTTCCTATAGCATGAGATATGATATCTCAATACTTCTAATACCAAACGTGAGATCCTTCCGATAACATGAGATGTGATATCCAAATCCTTCCCCTTCCAAACCTGAGACCCTCCCTTTAGCATGAAATGTGATATCCAACTCCTTCCTATTCCAATCCTGAGACTCTTCTGATAGCATGAGATGTGATATCTCAATGCTTCTAATACCAAACCTGAGATCCTTCCGATAGCATGAGATGTGATATCTCAATGCTTCTAATACCAAACCTGAGATCCTTCCTATAACATGAGATGTGATATCCAAATCCTTCCCCTTCCAAACCTGAGACCCTCCCTTTAGCATGAGATGTGATATCTAACTCCTTCCCATTCCATTCCTGAGACCCTTCTGATAGCATGAGATGTGATATCTCAATGCCTCTAATACCAAACCTGAGATCCTACCTCTAACATGAAATGAGATATCCAACTCTTTCCCCTTCCAAACCTGAGAGCCTTCCTATAGCATGAGATGTGATATCCAAGTCCTTCCCATTCCAATACTGAGACCCTTCCTATAGCTTGAGATGTGATATCCAACTCCTTCCCATTCCAATTCTGAGACCCTTCCTATAGCATGAGATGTGATATCTCAATGCTTATACCAAACCTGAGAGCCTACCTATAGCATGAGATGTGATATCCAAGTCCATCCCATTCCAATCCTTAGACCCTTCCTACAGCATGCGATGTGATATCTCAATGATTCTAATACCAAACCAGAGACTCTTCCTATAACATGAGATGGGATATCCAACTCCTTCCCATTCCAATTCTGAGACCCTTCCTATACTATGAGACTTGATATCTCAATGCTTCTAATACCAAACCTGAGACCCGTAATATAACATGAGATGTGATATCCAAATCCTTCCCCTTCCAAACCTTAGACCCTTCCTTTATCATGAGATGTGATATCCAACTCCTTCCCATTCCAATCCTGAGACCCTTCCGATATCATGAGATGTGATATCTCAAAGCTTCTAATATCAAACTTGAGACCCTCCCTATAGCATGAGATGTGATATCCAAGTCCTTCCCATTCCAATCCTGAGACCCTTCCTATAGCATGAGATGTGATATCTCAATGCTTCTAATACCAAACCTGAGACCCTTCCTATAACATGAGATGGGAATATCCAACTCCTTCCCATTCCAATCTTCAGACCCTTCCGATAGCAGAGATGTGATATCTCAATGCTTATACCACACCTGAGATCCTTCCTATAACATGAGATGTGATATCCAACTCCTTCCCATTCCAATCCTGAGACACTTCCTATAGCATGAGATGTGATATCTCACTGCTTATACCAAACCTGAGACCCTTCCCATAGCAGATGTGATATCCAACTCCTTCCCATTCCAATCCTCAGACCCTTCCTATAGCATGAGATGTGAAATCTCAATGCTTCTAATGTCAAACTTGAGACCCTACCTATAGCATGAGATGTGATATCCAAGTCCTTCCCATTCCAATCCTGAGACACTTCCTATAGCATGAGATGTGATATCTCAATGCTTCTAATACCAAACCTGAGACTCTTCCTATAACATGAGATGGGATATCCAACTCCTTCCAATTCCAATCCTGAGACCCTTTTGATAGCAGAGATGTGATATCTCAATGTTTATACCAAACCTGAGACCCTTCCTACGGCATGAGATGTCATATTCAACTCCTTCCCATTCCAATCCTGAGACCCTTCCTATAGCATGAGATTTGATATCCAACTCCTTCCCATTCCAATCCTGAGACCCTTCCTATAGCATGAGATGTGATGTCTCAATGCTTCTAATACCAAACCTGAGATCCTTCCTATAACATGAGATGTGATATCCAACTCCTTCCATTCCAATCCTGAGACCCTTCCTATAGCATGAGATGTGATATATCAATGCTTATACCAAACCTGAGACCCTTCCTATAGCATGAGATGTGATATCCAACTCCTTCCCATTCCAATCCTGAGACCCTTCCTATAGCCTGAGATGTGATATCCAATTCCTTCCCATTCCAATCCTGAGACCCTTCCTATAGCATGAGATGTGATATCTCAATGCTTATACCAAACCTGAGAGCCTACCTATAACATGAGATGTGATATCCAAGTCCATCCCATTCCGATCCTTAGACCCTTCCACACAGCATGCGATGTGATATCTCAATGATTCTAATACCAAACCAGAGACTCTTCCTATAACATGAGATGGGATATCCAACTCCTTTCCATTCCAATCCTGAGCCGCTTCCGATAGCAGAGATGTGATATCTCAATGCTTATACCAAACCTGAGACCCTTCCTATAACATGAGATGTGATATCCAACTCCTTCCCGTTCCAAACCTGAGACACTAACTATAGCATATGTGATATCCAACTCCTTCCCATTCCAAACATGAGACCCTTCCTATAGCAAGAAAGTAATATCCAACTCCTACCCATTCCAATCCTGAGACCCTTCCTATAGCAAGAGATGTGATATCCAAATCCTTCCCATTCCAATCCTGAGACCCTTCCTATAACATGAGATGTGATATCCAACTCCTTCCCATTCCAACCTGAGACACTTCCTATAGCATGAGAAGGGATATCCAACTCCTTCCCAATCCAATCCTGAGACCCTTCCGATAGCAGAGATGTGATATCTCAATGCTTATACCAAACCTGAGACCCTTCCTATGGCATGAGATGTGATATCCAACTCCTTGCCATTCAAATCCTGAGACCCTTCCTATAGCATGAGAAGGGATATCCAACTCCTTCCCAATCCAATCCTGAGACCCTTCCGATAGCAGCGACGTGATATCTCAATGCTTCTACCAAACCTGAGACCCTTCCTTTAGCATGAGATGTGATATCCAAATCCTTCACATTCCAATCCTGAGACCCTTCCTATAGCATGAGATGTGATATCTCAATGCTTCTAATACCAAACCTGAGATCCTTCCTATAACATGAGATGTGATATCCAATTCCTTCCCATTCCAAACCTGAGACCCTTCCTATTGGATGAGATGTGATATCCAACTCCTTCCCATTCCAACCCTGAGACCCTTTCTATAGCATGAGATGTGATGTCTCAATGCTTCTAATACCAAACCTGAGATCCTTCCTATAACATGAGATGTGATATCCAACTCCTTCCATTCGAATCCTGAGACCCGTCCTATAGCATGAGATGTGATATCTCAATGCTTATACCAAACCTGAGACCCTTCCTATAGCATGAGATGTGATATCCAACTGCTTCCCATTCCAATCCTGAGACCCTTCCTATAGCATGAGATGTGATATCTCAATGCTTCTAATACCAAACCTGAGATCCTTCCTCTAACATGAAATGTGATATCCAACTCCTTCCCTTTCCAAACCTATAGCATGAGATGTGATATCCAAGTCCTTCACATTCCAACCCTTAGACCCTTCCTACAGCATGCAATATGATATCTCAATGATTCTAATAACAAACCGGAGACCCGTCCTATAACATGAGATGGGATATCCAACTCCTTCCCATTCCAATCCTGAGACACTTCCGATAGCAGAGATGTGATATCTCAATGCTTATACCAAACCTGAGACCCTTCCTATAACATGAGATGTGATATCCAAATCCTTCTCGTTCCAAACCTGAGACCCTTCCTTTAGCATGAGATGTGATATCCAGCTCCTTCCCATTCCAATCCTGAGACACTTCCGATAGCATGAGATGTGATATCTCAATGCTTCTAATATCAAAACTGAGACCCTCCCTATAGCATGATATGTGATATCTAAGTCCTTCCCATTCCAATCCTGAGACCCTCCCTATATCATGAGATGTGATATCCAACTCCTTCCCATTCCAATCCTGAGACCCTTCCTATAGCATGAGATATGATATCTCAATACTTCTAATACCAAACGTGAGATCCTTCCGATAACATGAGATGTGATATCCAAATCCTTCCCCTTCCAAACCTGAGACCCTCCCTTTAGCATGAAATGTGATATCCAACTCCTTCCTATTCCAATCCTGAGACTCTTCTGATAGCATGAGATGTGATATCTCAATGCTTCTAATACCAAACCTGAGATCCTTCCGATAGCATGAGATGTGATATCTCAATGCTTCTAATACCAAACCTGAGATCCTTCCTATAACATGAGATGTGATATCCAAATCCTTCCCCTTCCAAACCTGAGACCCTCCCTTTAGCATGAGATGTGATATCTAACTCCTTCCCATTCCATTCCTGAGACCCTTCTGATTGCATGAGATGTGATATCTCAATGCCTCTAATACAAAACCTGAGATCCTACCTCTAACATGAAATGAGATATCCAACTCTTTCCCCTTCCAAACCTGAGAGCCTTCCTGTAGCATGAGATGTGATATCCAAGTCCTTCCCATTCCAATACTGAGACCCTTCCTATAGCTTGAGATGTGATATCCAACTCCTTCCCATTCCAATTCTGAGACCCTTCCTATAGCATGAGATGTGATATCTCAATGCTTATACCAAACCTGAGAGCCTACCTATAGCATGAGATGTGATATCCAAGTCCATCCCATTCCAATCCTTAGACACTTCCTACAGCATGCGATGTGAATATCTCAATGATTCTAATACCAAACCAGAGACTCTTCCTATAACATGAGATGGGATATCCAACTCCTTCCCATTCCAATTCTGAGACCCTTCCTATACTATGAGACTTGATATCTCAATGCTTCTAATACCAAACCTGAGACCCGTAATATAACATGAGATGTGATATCCAAATCCTTCCCCTTCCAAACCTAGACCCTTCCTTTATCATGAGATGTGATATCCAACTCCTTCCCATTCCAATCCTGAGACCCTTCCAAACCTGAGACCCTTCCTATGGCATGAGATGTGATATTCAACTCCTTGCCATTCAAATCCTGAGACCCTTCCTATAGCATGAGAAGGGATATCCAACTCCTTCCCAATCCAATCCTGAGACCCCTCCGATAGCAGAGACGTGATATCTCAATGCTTCGACCAATCCTGAGACCCTTCCTTTAGCATGAGATGTGATATCCAAATCCTTCACATTCCAATCCTGAGACCCTTCCTATAGCATGAGATGTGATATCTCAATGCTTCTAATACCAAACCTGAGATCCTTCCTATAACATGAGATGTGATATCCAATTCCTTCCCATTCCAAACCTGAGACCCTTCCTATTGGATGAGATGTGATATCCAACTCCTTCCCATTCCAACCCTGAGACCCTTCCTATAGCATGAGATGTGATGTCTCAATGCTTCTAATACCAAACCTGAGATCCTTCCTATAACATGAGATGTGATATCCAACTCCTTCCATTCCAATCCTGAGACCCGTCCTATAGCATGAGATGTGATATCTCAATGCTTATACCAAACCTGAGACCCTTCCTATAGCATGAGATGTGATATCCAACTACTTCCCATTCCAATCCTGAGACCCTTCCTATAGCATGAGATGTGATATCTCAATGCTTCTAATACCAAACCTGAGCTCCTTCCTCTAACATGAAATGTGATATCCAACTCCTTCCCTTTCCAAACCTAAGAGCCTATCTATAGCATGAGATGTGATATCCAAGTACTTCCCGTTCCAATCCTTAGACCCTTCCTACAGCATGCAATATGATATCTCAATGATTCTAATAACAAACCTGAGACCTGTCCTATAGCATGAGATATGATATCCAAGTCCTTCCCATTCCAATCCTGAGACCCTTCCTATAACATGAAATGTGATATCCAACTCCTTCCCATTCCAACCTGAGACCCTTCCTATAGCATGAGATGGGATATCCAACTTCTTCCAAATCCAATACTGATACCCTTCCGATAGCATGAGATGTGATATCCCAATGCTTCTACCAAACATGAGACCCATACTATGGCATGAGATGTGATATCAAACTCCTTCCCATTCCAATCCTGAGACCCTTCCTATAGCTTGAGGTGTGATATCCAACTCCTTCCCATTCCAATTCTGAGACCCTTCTTATACCATGAGACTTGATATCTCAATGCTTCTAATACCAAACCTGAGACCCGTCCTATAACATGAGATGTGATATCCAAATCCTTCCCCTTCCAAACCTTAGACCCTTCCTTTGTCATGAGATGTGGTATCCAACTCCTTCCCATTCCAATCCTGAGACCCTTCCGATATCATGAGATTTGTTATCTCAATGCTTCTAATATCAAACTTGAGACCCTCCCTATAGCATGAGATGTGACATCCAAGTCCTTCCAATTCCAATCCTGAGACACTTCCAATAGCATGAGATGTGATATCTCTATGCTTCTAATACCAAACCTGAGACCCTTCCTATAACATGAGATGGGATATCCAACTCCTTCCCATTCCAATCCTGAGACCCTTCCGATAGCAGAGATGTGATATCTCAATGCTTATACCAAACATGAGACCCTTCCTATGGCCTGAGATGTCATATACAACTCCTTCCCATTCCAATCCTGAGACCCTTCCTTTAGCATGAGATGTGATATCTCAATGCTTATACCAAATCTGAGACCCTTCCTATAGCATGAGATGTGATATCCAAATCCTTCCCATTCCAATCCTGAGACCCTTCCTATAGCATGAGATGTGATATCTCAATGCTTATATCAAACCTGAGAGCCTACCTATAGCATGAGATGTGATATCCAAGTCCATCCCATTCCAATCCTTAGACCCTTCCTACAGCATGCGATGTGATATCTCAATGATTCTAATACCAAACCAGAGACTCTTACTATAACATGAGATGGGATATCCAACTCCTTCCCATTCCAATCCTGAGCCGCTTCCGATAGCAGAGATGTGATATCTCAATGCTTATAACAAACCTGAGACCCTTCCTATAACATGAGATGTGATATCCAACTCCTTCCCGTTCCAAACCTGAGACACTAACTATAGCATATGTGATATCCAACTCATTCCCATTCCAAACATGAGACCCTTCCTATAGCAAGAAAGTAATATCCAACTCCTACCCATTCCAATCCTGAGACCCTTCCTATAGCAAGAGATGTGATATCCAAATCCTTCCCATTCCAATCCTGAGACCCTTCCTATAACATGAGATGTGATATCCAACTCCTTCCCATTCCAACCTGAGACACTTCCTATAGCATGAGAAGGGATATCCAACTCCTTCCCAATCCAATCCTGAGACCCTTCCGATAGCAGAGATGTGATATCTCAATGCTTATACCAAACCTGAGACCCTTCCTATGGCATGAGATGTGATATCCAACTCCTTGCCATTCAAATCCTGAGACCCTTCCTATAGCATGAGAAGGGATATCCAACTCCTTCCCAATCCAATCCTGAGACCCTTCCGATAGCAGAGACGTGATATCTCAATGCTTCTACCAAACCAGAGACCCTTCCTTTAGCATGAGATGTGATATCCAAATCCTTCACATTCCAATCCTGAGACCCTTCCTATAGCATGAGATGTGATGTCTCAATGCTTCTAATACCAAACCTGAGATCCTTCCTATAACATGAGATGTGATATCCAATTCCTTCCCATTCCAAACCTGAGACCCTTCCTATTGGATGAGATGTGATATCCAACTCCTTCCCATTCCAACCCTGAGACCCTTCCTATAGCATGAGATGTGATGTCTCAATGCTTCTAATACCAAACCTGAGATCCTTCCTATAACATGAGATGTGATATTCAACTCCTTCCATTCCAATCCTGAGACCCGTCCTATAGCATGAGATGTGATATCTCAATGCTTATACCAAACCTGAGATACTTCCTATAGCATGAGATGTGATATCCAACTACTTCCCATTCCAATCCTGAGACCCTTCCTATAGCATGAGATGTGATGTCTCAATGCTTCTAATACCAAACCTGAGATCCTTCCTCTAACATGAAATGTGATATCCAACTCCTTCCCATTCCAATCCTGAGACCCTTCCTATAGCATGAGATGTGATATCTCAATGCTTATATCAAACCTGAGAGCCTACCTATAGCATGAGATGTGATATCCAAGTCCATCCCATTCCAATCCTTAGACCCTTCCTACAGCATGCGATGTGATATCTCAATGATTCTAATACCAAACCAGAGACTCTTACTATAACATGAGATGGGATATCCAACTCCTTCCCATTCCAATCCTGAGCCGCTTCCGATAGCAGAGATGTGATATCTCAATGCTTATAACAAACCTGAGACCCTTCCTATAACATGAGATGTGATATCCAACTCCTTCCCGTTCCAAACCTGAGACACTAACTATAGCATATGTGATATCCAACTCATTCCCATTCCAAACATGAGACCCTTCCTATAGCAAGAAAGTAATATCCAACTCCTACCCATTCCAATCCTGAGACCCTTCCTATAGCAAGAGATGTGATATCCAAATCCTTCCCATTCCAATCCTGAGACCCTTCCTATAACATGAGATGTGATATCCAACTCCTTCCCATTCCAACCTGAGACACTTCCTATAGCATGAGAAGGGATATCCAACTCCTTCCCAATCCAATCCTGAGACCCTTCCGATAGCAGAGATGTGATATCTCAATGCTTATACCAAACCTGAGACCCTTCCTATGGCATGAGATGTGATATCCAACTCCTTGCCATTCAAATCCTGAGACCCTTCCTATAGCATGAGAAGGGATATCCAACTCCTTCCCAATCCAATCCTGAGACCCTTCCGATAGCAGAGACGTGATATCTCAATGCTTCTACCAAACCAGAGACCCTTCCTTTAGCATGAGATGTGATATCCAAATCCTTCACATTCCAATCCTGAGACCCTTCCTATAGCATGAGATGTGATGTCTCAATGCTTCTAATACCAAACCTGAGATCCTTCCTATAACATGAGATGTGATATCCAATTCCTTCCCATTCCAAACCTGAGACCCTTCCTATTGGATGAGATGTGATATCCAACTCCTTCCCATTCCAACCCTGAGACCCTTCCTATAGCATGAGATGTGATGTCTCAATGCTTCTAATACCAAACCTGAGATCCTTCCTATAACATGAGATGTGATATTCAACTCCTTCCATTCCAATCCTGAGACCCGTCCTATAGCATGAGATGTGATATCTCAATGCTTATACCAAACCTGAGATACTTCCTATAGCATGAGATGTGATATCCAACTACTTCCCATTCCAATCCTGAGACCCTTCCTATAGCATGAGATGTGATGTCTCAATGCTTCTAATACCAAACCTGAGATCCTTCCTCTAACATGAAATGTGATATCCAACTCCTTCCCTTTCCAAACCTAAGAGCCTATCTATAGCATGAGATGTGATATCCAAGTCCTTCCCATTCCAACCCTTAGACCCTTCCTACAGCATGCAATATGATATCTCAATGATTCTAATAACAAACCTGAGACCCGTCCTATAACATGAGATGGGATATCCAACTCCTTCCCATTCCAATCCTGAGACACCTCTCGATAGCAGAGATGTGATATCTCAATGCTTATACCAAACCTGAGACCCTTCCTATAACATGAGATGTGATATCCAAATCCTTCCCGTTCCAAACCTGAGACCCTTCCTTTAGCATGAGATGTGATATCCAGCTCCTTCCCATTCCAATCCTGAGATACTTCCGATAGCATGAGATGTGATATCTCAATGCTTCTAATATCAAAACTGAGACCCTCCCTATAGCATGATATGTGATATCTAAGTCCTTCCCATTCCAATCCTGAGACCCTTCCTATAGCATGAGATATGATATCTCAATACTTCTAATACCAAACGTGAGATCCTTCCGATAACATGAGATGTGATATCCAAATCCTTCCCCTTCCAAACCTGAGACCCTCCCTTTAGCATGAGATGTGATATCCAACTCCTTCCCATTCCAATCCTGAGACCCTTCTGATAGCATGAGATGTGATATCTCAATGCTTCTAATACCAAACCTGAGATCCTTCCGATAGCATGAGATGTGATATCTCAATGGTTCTAATACCAAACCTGAGATCCTTCCTATAACATGCGATGTGATATCCAAATCCTTCCCCTTCCAAACCTGAGACCCTCCCTTTAGCATGAGATGTGATATCCAACTCCTTCCCATTCCAATCCTGAGACCCTTCCTATAGCATGAGATGTGATATCTCAATGCTTCTAATACCAAACCTGAGATCCTTCCTCTAACATGAAATGTGATATCCAACTCCTTCCCTTTCCAAACCTAAGAGCCTATCTATAGCATGAGATGTGATATCCAAGTCCTTCCCATTCCAACCCTTAGACCCTTCCTACAGCATGCAATATGATATCTCAATGATTCTAATAACAAACCTGAGACCCGTCCTATAACATGAGATGGGATATCCAACTCCTTCCCATTCCAATCCTGAGACACTTCCGATAGCAGAGATGTGATATCTCAATGCTTATACCAAACCTGAGACCCTTCCTATAACATGAGATGTGATATCCAAATCCTTCCCGTTCCAAACCTGAGACCCTTCCTTTAGCATGAGATGTGATATCCAGCTCCTTCCCATTCCAATCCTGAGACACTTCCGATAGCATGAGATGTGATATCTCAATGCTTCTAATATCAAAACTGAGACCCTCCCTATAGCATGAGATGTGATATCTCAATGCTTATACCAAACCTGAGACCCTTCCTATAGCATGAGATGTGATATCCAACTACTTCCCATTCCAATCCTGAGACCCTTCCTATAGCATGAGATGTGATATCTCAATGCTTCTAATACCAAACCTGAGATCCTTCCTCTAACATGAAATGTGATATCCAACTCCTTCCCTTTCCAAACCTAAGAGCCTATCTATAGCATGAGATGTGATATCCAAGTCCTTCCCGTTCCAATCCTTAGACCCTTCCTACAGCATGCAATATGATATCTCCATGATTCTAATAACAAACCTGAGACCTGTCCTATAGCATGAGATATGATATCCAAGTCCTTCCCATTCCAATCCTGAGACCCTTCCTATAACATGAAATGTGATATCCAACTCCTTCCCATTCCAACCTGAGACCCTTCCTATAGCATGAGATGGGATATCCAACTTCTTCCAAATCCAATACTGATACCCTTCCGATAGCATGAGATGTGATATCCCAATGCTTCTACCAAACCTGAGACCCATACTATGGCATGAGATGTGATATCAAACTCCTTCCCATTCCAATCCTGAGACCCTTCCTATAGCTTGAGGTGTGATATCCAACTCCTTCCCATTCCAATTCTGAGACCCTTCCGATATCATGAGATGTGGTATCCAACTACTTCCCATTCCAATCCTGAGACCCTTCCGATATCATGAGATTTGTTATCTCAATGCTTCTAATATCAAACTTGAGACCCTCCCTATAGCATGAGATGTGACATCCAAGTCCTTCCCATTCCAATCCTGAGACCCTTCCTATAGCATGAGATGTGATATCTCTATGCTTCTAATACCAAACCTGAGACCCTTCCTATAACATGAGATGGGATATCCAACTCCTTCCCATTCCAATCCTGAGACCCTTCCGATAGCAGAGATGTGATATCTCAATGCTTATACCAAACATGAGACCCTTCCTATGGCCTGAGATGTCATATACAACTCCTTCCCATTCCAATCCTGAGACCCTTCCTTTAGCATGAGATGTGATATCTCAATGCTTATACCAAATCTGAGACCCTTCCTATAGCATGAGATGTGATATCCAAATCCTTCCCATTCCAATCCTGAGACCCTTCCTATAGCATGAGATGTGATATCTCAATGCTTATATCAAACCTGAGAGCCTACCTATAGCATGAGATGTGATATCCAAGTCCATCCCATTCCAATCCTTAGACCCTTCCTACAGCATGCGATGTGATATCTCAATGATTCTAATACCAAACCAGAGACTCTTACTATAACATGAGATGGGATATCCAACTCCTTCCCATTCCAATCCTGAGCCGCTTCCGATAGCAGAGATGTGATATCTCAATGCTTATACCAAACATGAGACCCTTCCTATAACATGAGATGTGATATCCAACTCCTTCCCGTTCCAAACCTGAGACACTAACTATAGCATATGTGATATCCAACTCCTTCCCATTCCAAACATGAGACCCTTCCTATAGCAAGAAAGCAATATCCAAATCCTTCCCATTCCAATCCTGAGACCCTTCCTATAACATGAGATGTGATATCCAACTCCTTCCCATTCAAATCCTGAGACCCTTCCTATAGCATGAGAAGGGATATCCAACTCCTTCCCAATCCAATCCTGAGACCCTTCCGATAGCAGAGATCTGATATCTCAATGCTTCTACCAAACCTGAGACCCTTCCTTTAGCATGAGATGTGATATCCAAATCCTTCACATTCCAATCCTGAGACCCTTCCTATAGCATGAGATGTGATATCTCAATGCCTCTAATACCAAACCTGAGATCCTTCCTATAACATGAGATGTGATATCCAATTCCTTCCCATTCCAAACCTGAGACCCTTCCTATTGGATGAGATGCGATATCCAACTCCTTCCCATTCCAACCCTGAGACCCTTCCTATAGCATGAGATGTGATGTCTCAATGCTTCTAATACCAAACCTGAGATCCTTCCTATAACATGAGATGTGATATCCAACTCCTTCCATTCCAATCCTGAGACCCGTCCTATAGCATGAGATGTGATATCCAACTACTTCCCATTCCAATCCTGAGACCCTTCCTATAGCATGAGATGTGATATCTCAATGCTTCTAATACCAAACCTGAGATCCTTCCTCTAACATGAAATGTGATATCCAACTCCTTCCCTTTCCAAACCTTAGACCCTTCCTACAGCATGCAATATGATATCTCAATGATTCTAATAACAAACCTGAGACCCGTCCTATTGCATGAGATATTATATCCAAGTCCTTCCCATTCCAATCCTGAGACCCTTCCTATAACATGAAATGTGATATCCAACTCCTTCCCATTCCAACCTGAGACCCTTCCTATAGCATGAGATGGGATATCCAACTTCTTCCAAATCCAATACTGATACCCTTCCGATAGCATGAGATGTGATGTCCCAATGCTTCTACCAAACCTGAGACCCATACTATGGCATGAGATGTGATATCAAACTCCTTCCCATTCCAATCCTGAGACCCTTCCTATAGCTTGAGGTGTGATATCCAACTCCTTCCCATTCCAATTCTGAGACCCTTCTTATACCATGAGACTTGATATCTCAATGCTTCTAATACCAAACCTGAGACGCGTCCTATAACATGAGATGTGATATCCAAATCCTTCCCCTTCCAAACCTTAGACCCTTCCTTTATCATGAGATGTGGTATCCAACTCCTTCCCATTCCAATCCTGAGACCCTTCCGATATCATGAGATTTGTTATCTCAATGCTTCTAATATCAAACTTGAGACCCTCCCTATAGCATGAGATGTGACATCCAAGTCCTTCCCATTCCAATCCTGAGACCCTTCCTATAGCATGAGATGTGATATCTCTATACTTCTAATACCAAACCTGAGACCCTTCCTATAACATGAGATGGGATATCCAACTCCTTCCCATTCCAATCCTGAGACCCTTCCGATAGCAGAGATGTGATATCTCAATGCTTATACCAAACCTGAGACCCTTCCTATGGCCTGAGATGTCATATACAACTCCTTCCCATTCCAATCCTGAGACCCTTCCTTTAGCATGAGATGTGATATCTCAATGCTTATACCAAATCTGAGACCCTTCCTATAGCATGAGATGTGATATCCAAATCCTTCCCATTCCAATCCTGAGACCCTTCCTATAGCATGAGATGTGATATCTCAATGCTTATACCAAACCTGAGAGCCTACAATCCTGAGACCCTTCCTTTAGCATGAAATGTGATATCTCAATGCTTATACCAAATCTGAGACCCTTCCTATAGCATGAGATGTGATACCCAAGTCCATCCCATTCCAATCCTTAGACCCTTCCTACAGCATGCGATGTGATATCTCAATGATTCTAATACCAAACCAGAGACTCTTACTATAACATGAGATGGGATATCCAACTCCTTCCCATTCCAAACCTGAGCCGCTTCCGATAGCAGAGATGTGATATCTCAATGCTTATACCAAACCTGAGACCCTTCCTATAACATGAGATGTGATATCCAACTCCTTCCCGTTCCAAACCTGAGACACTAACTATAGCATATGTGATATCCAAATCCTTCCCATTCCAAACATGAGACCCTTCCTATAGCAAGAAAGTAATATCCAACTCCTACCCATTCCAATCCTGAGACCCTTCCTATAGCAAGAGATGTGATATCCAAATCCTTCCCATTCCAATCCTGAGAACCTTCCTATAACATGAGATGTGATATCCAACTCCTTCCCATTCCAACCTGAGACACTTCCTATAGCATGAGAAGGGATATCCAACTCCTTCCCAATCCAATCCTGAGACCCTTCCGATAGCAGAGATGTGATATCTCAATGCTTATACCAAACCTGAGACCCTTCCTATGGCATGAGATGTGATATCCAACTCCTTGCCATTCAAATCCTGAGACCCTTCCTATAGCATGAGAAGGGATATCCAACTCCTTCCCAATCCAATCCTGAGACCCTTCCGATAGCAGAGACATGATATCTCAATGCTTCTACCAAACCTGAGACCCTTCCTTTAGCATGAGATGTAATATCCAAATCCTTCACATTCCAATCCTGAGACCCTTCCTATAGCATGAGATGTGATATCTCAAGGCTTCTAATACCAAACCTGAGACCCTTCCTATAACATGAGATGGGATATCCAACTCCTTCCCATTCCAATCCTGAGACCCTTCCGATAGCAGAGATGTGATATTTCAATGCTTATACCAAACCTGAGAACCTTCCTATGGCCTGAGATGTCATATACAACTCCTTCCCATTCCAATCCTGAGACCCTTCCTTTAGCATGAGATGTGATATCTCAATGCTTATACCAAATCTGAGACCCTTCCTATAGCATGAGATGTGATATCCAAGTCCATCCCATTCCAAACCTGAGACACTAACTATAGCATATGTGATATCCAACTCCTTCCCATTCCAAACATGAGACCCTTCCTATAGCAAGAAAGTAATATCCAACTCCTACCCATTCCAATCCTGAGACCCTTCCTATAGCAAGAGATGTGATATCCAAATCGTTCCCATTCCAATCCTGAGACCCTTCCTATAACATGAGATGTGATATCCAACTCCTTCCCATTCCAACCTGAGACACTTCCTATAGCATGAGAAGGGATATCCAACTCCTTCCCAATCCAATCCTGAGACCCTTCCGATAGCAGAGATGTGATATCTCAATGCTTATACCAAACCTGAGACCCTTCCTATGGCATGAGATGTGATATCCAACTCCTTGCCATTCAAATCCTGAGACCCTTCCTATAGCATGAGATGTGATATCTCTATGCTTCTAATACCAAACCTGAGACCCTTCCTATAACATGAGATGGGATATCCAACTCCTTCCCATTCCAATCCTGAGACCCTTCCGATAGCAGAGATGTGATATCTCAATGCTTATACCAAACCTGAGAACCTTCCTATGGCCTGAGATGTCATATACAACTCCTTCCCATTCCAATCCTGAGACCCTTCCTTTAGCATGAGATGTGATATCTCAATGCTTATACCAAATCTGAGACCCTTCCTATAGCATGAGATGTGATATCCAATACCTTCCCATTCCAATCCTGAGACCCTTCCTATAGCATGAGATGTGATATCTCAATGCTTATACCAAACCTGAGAGCCTACCTATAGCATGAGATGTGATATCCAAGTCCATCCCATTCCAATCCTTAGACCCTTCCTACAGCATGCGATGTGATATCTCAATGATTCTAATACCAAACCAGAGACTCTTCCTATAACATGAGATGGGATATCCAACTCCTTCCCATTCCAATCCTGAGCCGCTTCTGATAGCAGAGATGTGATATCTCAATGCTTATACCAAACCTGAGACCCTTCCTATAACATGAGATGTGATATCCAACTCCTTCCCGTTCCAAACCTGAGACACTAACTATAGCATATGTGATATCCAACTCCTTCCCATTCCAAACATGAGACCCTTCCTATAGCAAGAAAGTAATATCCAACTCCTACCCATTCCAATCCTGAGACCCTTCCTATAGCAAGAGATGTGATATCCAAATCCTTCCCATTCCAATCCTGAGACCCTTCCTATAACATGAGATGTGATATCCAACTCCTTCCCATTCCAACCTGAGACACTTCCTATAGCATGAGAAGGGATATCCAACTCCTTCCCAATCCAATCCTGAGACCCTTCCGATAGCAGAGATGTGATATCTCAATGCTTATACCAAACCTGAGACCCTTCCTATGGCATGAGATGTGATATCCAACTCCTTGCCATTCAAATCCTGAGACCCTTCCTATAGCATGAGATGTGATATCTCTATGCTTCTAATACCAAACCTGAGACCCTTCCTATAACATGAGATGGGATATCCAACTCCTTCCCATTCCAATCCTGAGACCCTTCCGATAGCAGAGATGTGATATCTCAATGCTTATACCAAACCTGAGAACCTTCCTATGGCCTGAGATGTCATATACAACTCCTTCCCATTCCAATCCTGAGACCCTTCCTATAGCATGAGATGTGATATCTCAATGCTTATACCAAACCACCTGAGAGCCTACCTATAGCATGAGATGTGATATCCAAGTCCATCCCATTCCAATCCTTAGACCCTTCCTACAGCATGCGATGTGATATCTCAATGATTCTAATACCAAACCAGAGACTCTTCCTATAACATGAGATGGGATATCCAACTCCTTCCCATTCCAATCCTGAGCCGCTTCCGATAGCAGAGATGTGATATCTCAATGCTTATACCAAACCTGAGACCCTTCCTATAACATGAGATGTGATATCCAACTCCTTCCCGTTGCAAACCTGAGACACTAACTATAGCATATGTGATATCCAACTCCTTCCCATTCCAAACATGAGACCCCTCCTATAGCAAGAAAGTAATATCCAACTCCTACCCATTCCAATCCTGAGACCCTTCCTATAGCAAGAGATGTGATATCCAAATCCTTCCCATTCCAATCCTGAGACCCTTCCTATAACATGAATGAGATGTGATATCCAACTCCTTCCCATTCCAACCTGAGACACTTCCTATAGCATGAGAAGGGATATCCAACTCCTTCCCAATCCAAACCTGAGACCCTTCCGATAGCAGAGATGTGATATCTCAATGCTTATACCAAACCTGAGACCCTTCCTATGGCATGAGATGTGATATCCAACTCCTTCCCAATCCAATCCTGAGACCCTTCCGATAGCAGAGGCGTGATATCTCAATGCTTCTACCAAACCTGAGACCCTTCCTTTAGCATGAGATGTGATATCCAAATCCTTCACATTCCAATCCTGAGACCCTTCCTATAGCATGAGATGTGATATCTCAATGCTTCTAATACCAAACCTGAGATCCTTCCTATAACATGAGATGTGATATCCAATTCCTTCCCATTCCAAACCTGAGGCCCTTCCTATTGGATGAGATGTGATATCCAACTCCTTCCCATTCCAACCCTGAGACCCTTCCTATAGCATGAGATGTGATGTCTCAATGCTTCTAATACCAAACCTGAGATCCTTCCTATAACATGAGATGTGATATCCAACTCCTTCCATTCCAATCCTGAGACCCGTCCTATAGCATGAGATGTGATATCTCAATGCTTATACCAAACCTGAGACCCTTCCTATAGCATGAGATGTGATATCCAATTGCTTCCCATTCCAATCCTGAGACCCTTCCTATAGCATGAGATGTGATATCTCAATGCTTCTAATACCAAACCTGAGATCCTTCCTCTAACATGAAATGTGATATCCAACTCCTTCCCTTTCCAAACCTAAGAGCCTATCTATAGCATGAGATGTGATATCCAAGTCCTTCCCATTCCAACCCTTAGACCCTTCCAACAGCATGCAATATGATATCTCAATGATTCTAATAACAAACCTGAGACCCGTCCTATAACATGAGATGGGATATCCAACTCCTTCCCATTCCAATCCTGAGACACTTCCGATAGCAGAGATGTGATATCTCAATGCTTATACCAAACCTGAGAACCTTCCTATGGCCTGAGATGTCATATACAACTCCTTCCCATTCCAATCCTGAGACCCTTCCTTTAGCATGAGATGTGATATCTCAATGCTTATACCAAATCTGAGACCCTTCCTATAGCATGATGTGATATCCAATTCCTTCCCATTCCAATCCTGAGACCCTTCCTATAGCATGAGATGTGATATCTCAATGCTTATACCAAACCTGAGAGCCTACCTATAGCATGAGATGTGATATCCAAGTCCATCCCATTCCAATCCTTAGACCCTTCCTACAGCATGCGATGTTATATCTCAATGATTCTAATACCAAACCAGAGACTCTTCCTATAACATTAGATGGGATATCCAACTCCTTCCCATTCCAATCCTGAGCCGCTTCCGATAGCAGAGATGTGATATCTCAATGCTTATACCAAACCTGAGACCCTTCCTATAACATGAGATGTGATATCCAACTCCTTCCCGTTCCAAACCTGAGACACTAACTATAGCATATGTGATATCCAACTCCTTCCCATTCCAAACATGAGACCCTTCCAATAGCAAGAAAGTAATATCCAACTCCTACCCATTCCAATCCTGAGACCCTTCCTATAGCAAGGGATGTGATATCCAAATCATTCCCATTCCAATCCTGAGACCCTTCCTATAACATGAGATGTGATATCCAACTCCTTCCCATTCCAACCTGAGACACTTCCTATAGCATGAGAAGGGATATCCAACTCCTTCCCAATCCAATCCTGAGACCCTTCCGATAGCAGAGATGTGATATCTCAATGCTTATAACAAACCTGAGACCCTTCCTATGGCATGAGATGTGATATCCAACTCCTTGCCATTCAAATCCTGAGACTCTTCCTATAGCATGAGAAGGGATATCCAACTCCTTCCCAATCCAATCCTGAGACCCTTCCGATAGCAGAGACGTGATATCTCAATGCTTCTACCAAACCTGAGACCCTTCCTTTAGCATGAGATGTGATATCCAAATCCTTCACATTCCAATCCTGAGACCCTTCCTATAGCATGAGATGTGATATCTCAATGCTTCTAATACCAAACCTGAGATCCTTCCTATAACATGAGATGTGATATCCAATTCCTTCCCATTCCAAACCTGAGACCCTTCCTATTGGATGAGATGTGATATCCAACTCCTTCCCATTCCAACCCTGAGACCCTTCCGATAGCATGAGATGTGATGTCTCAATGCTTCTAATACCAAACCTGAGATCCTTCCTTATAACATGAGATGTGATATCCAACTCCTTCCATTCCAATCCTGAGACCCGTCCTATAGCATGAGATGTGATATCTCAATGCTTATACCAAACCTGAGACCCTTCCTATAGCATGAGATGTGATATCCAACTGCTTCCCATTCCAATCCTGAGACCCTTCCTATAGCATGAGATGTGATATCTCAATGCTTCTAATACCAAACCTGAGATCCTTCCTCTAACATGAAATGTGATATCCAATTCCTTCCCTTTCCAAACCTAAGAGCCTATCTATAGCATGAGATGTGATATCCAAGTCCTTCACATTCCAACCCTTAGACCCTTCCTACAGCATGCAATATGATATCTCAATGATTCTAATAACAAACCTGAGACCCGTCCTATAACATGAGATGGGATATCCAACTCCTTCCCATTCCAATCCTGAGACACTTCCGATAGCAGAGATGTGATATCTCAATGCTTATACCAAACCTGAGACCCTTCCTATAACATGAGATGTGATATCCAAATCCTTCCCGTTCCAAACCTGAGACCCTTCCTTTAGCATGAGATGTGATATCCAGCTCCTTCCCATTCCAATCCTGAGACACTTCCGATAGCATGAGATGTGATATCTCAATGCTTCTAATATCAAAACTGAGACCCTCCCTATAGCATGATATGTGATATCTAAGTCCTTCCCATTCCAATCCTGAGACCCTCCCTATAGCATGAGATGTGATATCCAACTCCTTCCCATTCCAATCCTGAGACCCTTCCTATAGCATGAGATATGATATCTCAATACTTCTAATACCAAACGTGAGATCCTTCCGATAACATGAGATGTGATATCCAAATCCTTCCCCTTCCAAACCTGAGACCCTCCCTTTAGCATGAGATGTGATATCCAACTCCTTCCTATTCCAATCCTGAGACTCTTCTGATAGCATGAGATGTGATATCTCAATGCTTCTAATACCAAACCTGAGATCCTTCCGATAGCATGAGATGTGATATCTCAATGCTTCTAATACCAAACCTGAGATCCTTCCTATAACATGAGATGTGATATCCAAATCCTTCCCCTTCCAAACCTGAGACCCTCCCTTTAGCATGAGATGTGATATCCAACTCCTTCCCATTCCAATCCTGAGACCCTTCCGATATCATGAGATGTGATATCTCAAAGCTTCTAATATCAAACTTGAGACCCTCCCTATAGCGTGAGATGTGATATCCAAGTCCTTCCCATTCCAATCCTGAGACCCTTCCTATAGCATGAGATGTGATATCTCAATGCTTCTAATACCAAACCTGAGACCCTTCCTATAACATGAGATGGGAATATCCAACTCCTTCCCATTCCAATCCTGAGACCCTTCCGATAGCAGAGATGTGATATCTCAATGCTTATACCAAACCTGAGATCCTTCCTATAACATGAGATGTCCTGAGACACTTCCTATAGCATGAGATGTGATATCTCACTGCTTATACCAAACCTGAGACCCTTCCCATAGCATGAGATGTGATATCCAAGTCCTTCCCATTCCAATCCTGAGACACTTCCTATAGCATGAGATGTGATATCTCAATGCTTCTAATACCAAACCTGAGACTCTTCCCATAACATGAGATGGGGAATCCAACTCCTTTCCATTCCAATCCTGAGACCCTTTTGATAGCAGAGATGTGATATCTCAATGTTTATACCAAACCTGAGACCCTTCCTACGGCATGAGTTGTCATATTCAACTCCTTCCCATTCCAATCCTGAGACCCTTCCTATAGCATGAGATGTGATATCCAACTCCTTCCCATTCCAATCCTGAGACCCTTCCTATAGCATGAGATGTGATGTCTCAATGCTTCTAATACCAAACCTGATATCCTTCCTATAACATGAGATGTGATATCCAACTCCTTCCATTCCAATCCTGAGACCCTTCCTATAGCATGAGATTTGATATCTCAATGGTTCTACCAAACCTGAGACCCTTCCTATAGCATGAGATGTGATATCCAACTCCTTCCCATTCCAATCCTGAGACCCTTCCTATAGCCTGAGATGTGATATCTCAATGCCCCTAATACCAAACCTGAGATCCTTCCTCTAACATGAAATGTGATATCCAACTCCTTCACTTTCCAAACCTGAGAGCCTATCTATAGCATGAGATGTGAGATCTAAGTCCTTCCCATTCCAATCCTTAGACCCTTCCTACATCATGCAATATGATATCTCAATGATTCTAATAAAAAACCTGAGACCCGTCCTATAACATGAGATGGGATATTCAACTCCTTCCCATTCCAATCCTGAGACACTTCCGATAGCAGAGATGTGATATCTCAATGTTTATACCAAACCTGAGACCCTTCCTATAACATGAGATGTGATATCCAACTCCTTCCCGTTCCAAACCTGAGACCCTTCCTTTAGCATGAGATGTTATATCCAGCTCCTTCCCATTCCAATCCTGAGACACTTCCGATAGCATGAGATGTGATATCTCAATGCTTCTAATATCAAAACCGAGACCCTCCCTATAGCATGATATGTGATATCTAAGTCCTTCCCATTCCAATCCTGAGAGCCTTCCTATAGCATGAGATGTGATACCTCAATGCTTCTACCAAACCTGAGACCCTTCCTTTAGCATGAGTTGTGATATCCAACTCCTTCCCATTCCAATCCTGAGACCCTTCCTATAGCATGAGATGTGATATCTCAATACTTCTAATACCAAACCTGAGATCCATCCTATAACATGAGATGTGATATCCAAATCCTTCCCCTTCCAAACCTGAGACCCTCCCTTTAGCATGAGATGTGATATCCAACTCCTTCCCATTCCAATCCTGAGACCCTTCTGATAGCATAAGATATATCTCAATGCTTCTATACCAAACCTGAGATCCTTCCGATAGCATGAGATGTGATATCTCAATACTTCTAATACCAAACCTGAGATCCTTCCTATAACATGAGATGTGATATCCAAATCCTTATCTTCCAAACCTGAGACCCTTCCTTTACCATGAGATGTGATATCCAACTCCTTCCCATTCCAATCCTGAGTCTCTTCTGATAGCATAAGATATGATATCTCAATGCTTCTATACCAAACCTGAGATCCTTCTGATAGCATGAGATGTGATATCTCAATACTTCTAATACCAAACCTGAGATCCTACCTCTAACATGAAATGTGATATCCAACTCTTTCCCCTTGCAAACCTGAGAGCCTTCCTATAGCATGAGATGTGATATCCAAGTCCTTCCCATTCCAATCCTGAGACCCGTCCTATAACATGAGATGTGATATCCAACTCCTTCCCATTCCAACCTGAGACCCTTCCTATAGCATGAGATGGGATATCCAACTCCTTCCAAATCCAATCCTGATAACCTTCCGATAGCATGAGATGTGATATCCCAATGCTTCTACCAAACCTGAGACCCATACTATGGCATGAGATGTGATATCAAACTCCTTCCCATTCTAATCCTGAGACCCTTCCTATAGCTTGAGATGTGATATCCAACTCCTTCCCATTCCAATTCTGAGACCCTTCCTATACCATGAGACTTGATATCTCAATGCTTCTAATACCAAACCTGAGACCCGTCCTATAACATGAGATGTGATATCCAAATCCTTCCCCTTCCAAACCTTAGACCCTTCCTTTATCATGAGATGTGATATCCAACTCCTTCCCATTCCAATCTTGAGACCCTTCCGATATCATGAAATGTGATATCTCAATGCTTCTAATATCAAACTTGAGACCCTCCTTATAGCATGAGATGTGATATCCAAGTCCTTCCCATTCCAATCCTGAGACCCTTCCTATAGCATGAGATGTGATATCTCAATGCTTCTAATACCAAACCTGAGATCCTTCCTATAACATGAGATGGGAATATCCAATGTGATATCCAACTCCTTCCCATTCCAATCCTGAGACCCTTCCTATAGCATGAGATGTGATATCCAACTCCTTCCCATTCCAATCCTGAGACCCTTCCTATAGCCTGAGATGTGATATCTCAATGTTTATACCAAACCTGAGACCCTTCCTATAACATGAGATGTGATATCCAACTCCTTCCCGTTCCAAACCTGAGAACCTTCCTTTAGCATGAGATGTGATATCCAGCTCCTTCCCATTCCAATCCTGAGACACTTCCGATAGCATGAGATGTGATATCTCAATGCTTCTAATATCTAAACTGAGACCCTCCCTATAGCATGATATGTGATATCTAAGTCCTTCCCATTCCAATCCTGAGACCCTTCCTATAGCATGAGATGTGATATCTCAATGCTTAGCCTTGATTCCTGTAGTAAATTGATTTCCTTTGCAGGCCGACTCCTGTCACGAATGCCTTGTCTGCATGCATTCTCTCCTGGCCATTCTCTCACCGTGGCTATTTGCCTACCCCCTTCCTCTCTCAGTGGATGGACTTCTCCGTCCTAGCCTCCTACCACTCAACTCCGCCTACTTGGAGAATTCAACATGAACCTGTATGCTTCCTGACCTGGACTTTTACGAGATCTGCAACACTACATGTCGCTGGCCCTACACACTGCAGGGAATACTCAGGATTTTCTGATCTCAGACCTCCCCCTCTGTAACCCTCTCAACAATCCTCTCCCGTGGTGATCAAGTTCTCATCTTCAAAGAAGGCTAACTGCCAGCTGTTCCTCCTCAGAGGAGTTCTCCCTTTCTGTCCCTGCTCCCTGCACCGTTTCGCGTTGCAAACACTCGCTTCCCTGCTCTCTTGTTTAGACGCTTTTCCTTCTCAGAGGCCTTCTTGCTTTCTGCCCTTTTCGCGTTGCAAGTACTCGCTTCCCAGCTCTCTGGTTTAGACGCGTGTTCCCTGCCTTCTCTCCTCTTCCCGCTGCCTTCAAATCAAAAAATGAGCTCCAAAAGATACACAGTGCTCAGAATGCTCTATAACACCCATTATTCAACATATAGCCGTAACCCGCTAGACGTATTGATACGTGCTGTAAACTAGCAAAAACAGCTAGAAAATGTACTTTCCTCGCGTTTTTGTAAATGCTAATTCTGATGGGTTCCCATGTATACTGTCCGTGCGTTTGTTGTCGAATGCTGAAGTTTTTAACCACTGTTCTCCCATACAAGGGGGGGGGGGGGTCAACGTCTACTGCTGTTCATAGGTTGAATGTATACGGCTGAAATCTTCAAGGCATTATCAGCTTTCCTGACTGTTTTGGAACGTGTATTTGCCATCTGTTAATGCAGTCGCCCTGTGTTCATAGTCCCTTCTACTTTACAGGCTGCACTCCCCTGGTGATCACATTCTCCTCTCCAGAGCAGGCTGACTACCAGCTGCTCCTCCTCATAGGCGTTCATCCTTTCTGTCCCTGCTCCCTGCACCGTTTCGCGTTGCATGTACTCGCTTCCCAGCTCTCTGGTTTAGATGCGTGTTCCCTGCCTTCTCTCCTCTTCCTACAGCCTTCCAATGAGCTCCACAAGATACAGTGTTCAGAATGCTTTATAACACCCATTATTCAACATATAGCTGTAACCCGCTAGACGTATTGAAACGTGCTAAAAACGAGCAGAAACAGCTAGAACATGTACTTTCCTCGCGTTTTGGTAAATGCGAATTCTGGTGGATTCCCATTTTGTACTCTGTTCGTGCGTTTGTTCAGTCGAATCCTGGTCTTTTGAACCACTCTTCTCCCATACAAGGGAGGGTCAAAATGTGTTGTTCACAGGCTGAATTTATACTGCTGAAATGCTCGCTTCCCTGCTCTCTGGTTTAGACGTGTGTTTGGAATGGGAAGGAGTTGGATATCACATCTCATGATAAAGGAAGGGTCTAAGGTTTGGAAGGGGAAGGATTTGGATATCACATCTCATGTTATAGGACGGGTCTCAGGTTTGGTATTAGAAGCATTGAGATATCAAGTCTCATGGTATAGGAAGGGTCTCAGAATTGGAATGGGAAGGAGTTAGATATCACATTTCAAGCTATAGGAAGGGTCTCAGGATTAGAATGGGAAGGAGTTTGATATCACATCTCATGCCATAATATGGGTCTCAGGTTTGGTAGAAGCATTGGGTTATCACATCTCATGCTATCGGAAGGGTATCGGGATTGGATTTGGAAGGAGTTGGATATCCCATCTCATGCTATAGGAAGGGTCTCAGGTTGGAATGGGAAGGAGTTGGATATCACATCTCATGTTATAGGAAGGGTCTCAGGATTGGAATGGGAAGGACTTGGATATCACATCTCATGCTATAGGAAGGCTCTCAGGTTTGCAAGGGGAAAGAGTTGGATATCACATTTCATGTTAGAGGTAGGATCTCAGGTTTGGTATTAGAAGCATTGAGATATCACATCTCATGCTATCAGAAGGATCTCAGGTTTGGTATAGAAGCATTGAGATATCATATCTTATGCTATCAGAAGAGTCTCAGGATTGGAATGGGAAGGAGTTGGATATCACATCTCATGGTAAAGGGAGGGTCTCAGGTTTGGAAGATAAGGATTTGGATATCACATCTCATGTTATAGGAAGGATCTCAGGTTTGGTATTAGAAGTATTGAGATATCACATCTCATGCTATCGGAAGGATCTCAGGTTTGGTATAGAAGCATTGAGATATCATATCTTATGCTATCAGAAGGGTCTCAGGATTGGAATGGGAAGGAGTTGGATATCACATCTCATGCTATAGGGAGGGTCTCAGGTTTGGAAGGGGAAGGATTTGGATATCACATCTCATGTTATAGGATGGATCTCAGGTTTGGTATTAGAAGTATTGAGATATCACATCTCATGTTATCGGAAGGATCTCAGGTTTGGTATTAGAAGTATTGAGATATCACATCTCATGCTATAGGAAGGGTCTCAGGATTGGAATGGGAAGGAGTTGGATATCACATCTCATGCTAAAGGAAGGGTCTCAGGTTTGGTAGAAGCATTGAGGTATCACATCTCATGCTATAGGAAGGCTCTCAGGATTGGAATGGGAAGGACTTAGATATCACATATCATGCTATAGGGAGGGTCTCGGTTTTGATATTAGAAGCATTGAGATATCACATCTCATGCTATCGGAAGTGTCTCAGGATTGGAATGGGAAGGAGCTGGATATAACATCTCATGCTAAAGGAAGGGTCTCAGGTTTGGAACGGGAAGGAGTTGGATATCACATCTCATGTTATAGGAAGGGTCTCAGGTTTGGTATAAACATTGAGATATCACATCTCTGCTATCGGAAGTGTCTCAGGATTGGAATGGGAAGGAGTTGAATATCCCATCTCATGTTATAGGACGGGTCTCAGGTTTTTTATTAGAATCATTGAGATATCATATTGCATGATGTAGGAAGGGTCTAAGGATTGGAATGGGAAGGACTTAGATCTCACATCTCATGCTATAGATAGGCTCTCAGGTTTGGAAAGTGAAGGAGTTGGATATCACATTTCATGTTAGAGGAAGGATCTCAGGTTTGGTATTAGGGGCATTGAGATATCACATCTCAGGCTATAGGAAGGGTCTCAGGATTGGAATGGGAAGGAGTTGGATATCACATCTCATGCTATAGGAAGGGTCTCAGGTTTGGTAGAACCATTGAGATATCACATCTCATGCTATAGGAAGGGTCTCAGGATTGGAATGGAAGGAGTTGGATATCACATCTCATGTTATAGGAAGGATATCAGGTTTGGTATTAGAAGCATTGAGACATCACATCTCATGCTATAGGAAGGGTCTCAGGATTGGAATGGGAAGGAGTTGGATATCACATCTCATGCTATAGGAAGGGTCTCAGGATTGGAATGGGAAGGAGTTGAATATGACAACTCATGCCGTAGGAAGGGTCTCAGGTTTGGTATAAACATTGAGATATCACATCTCTGCTATCAAAAGGGTCTCAGGATTGGAATGGGAAGGAGTTGGATTCCCCATCTCATGTTATAGGAAGAGTCTCAGGTTTGGTATTAGAAGCATTGAGATATCACATCTCATGCTATAGGAAGTGTCTCAGGATTGGAATGGGAAGGACTTGGATATCACATCTCATGCTATGGGAAGGGTCTCAGGTTTGGTATAAGCAGTGAGATATCACATCTCATGCTATAGGAAGTGTCTCAGGACATCTCATGTTATAGGAAGGATCTCAGGTTTGGTATAAGCATTGAGATATCACATCTCTGCTATCGGAAGGGTCTCAGGATTGGAATGGGAAGGAGTTGGATATTCCCATCTCATGTTATAGGAAGGGTCTCAGGTTTGGTATTAGAAGCATTGAGATATCACATCTCATGCTATAGGAAGGGTCTCAGGATTGGAATGGGAAGGACTTGGATATCACATCTCACGCTATAGGGAGGGTCTCAAGTTTGATATTAGAAGCTTTGAGATATCACATCTCATGATATCGGAAGGGTCTCAGGATTGGAATGGGAAGGAGTTGGATATCACATCTCATGCTAAAGGGAGGGTCTCAGGTTTGGAAGGGGAAGGATTTGGATATCACATCTCATGTTATAGGAAGGATCTCAGGTTTGGTATTAGAAGCATTGAGATATCACATCTCATGCTATCGGAAGGATCTCAGGTTTGGTATTAGAAGCATTGAGATATCACATCTCATGCTATCAGAAGAGTCTCAGGATTGGAATAGGAAGGAGTTGGATATCACCTCTCATGCTAAAGGGAGGGTCTCAGGTTTGGAAGGGGAAGGATTTGGATATCACATCTCATGTTATCGGAAGGATCTCACGTTTGGTATTAGAAGTATTGAGATATCATATCTCATGCTATAGGAAGGGTCTCAGGATTGGAATGGGAAGGAGTTGGATATCACATCTCATGCTATCGGAAGTGTCTCAGGATTGGAATGGGAAGGAGCTGGATATCACATCTCATGCTAAAGGAAGGGTCTCAGGTTTGGAACGGGAAGGATTTGGATATCACATCTCATGTTATAGGAAGGGTCTCAGGTTTGGTATAAGCATTGAGATATCACATCTCTGCTATCGGAAGTGTCTCAGGATTGGAATGGGAAGGAGTTGGATATCCCATCTCATGTTATAGGACGGGTCTCAGGTTTGTTATTAGAATCATTGAGATATCATATTGCATGCTGTAGGAAGGGTCTAAGGGTTGGAATGTGAAGGACTTGGATATCACATCTCATGCTATAGATAGGCTCTTAGGTTTGGAAAGGGAAGGAATTGGATATCACATTTCATGTTAGAGGAAGGATCTCAGGTTTGGTATTAGAAGCATTGAGATATCACATCTCATGCTATAGGAAGGGTCTCAGGGTTGGAATGGGAAGGAGTTGGATATCACATCTCATCCAATAGGAAGGGTCTCAGGATTGGAATGTGAAGGATTTGGATATCACATCTCATGCTAAAGGAAGGGTCTCAGGTTTGGTAGAAGCATTGAGATATCACGTCTCTGCTATCGGAAGGGTCTCAGGATTGGATTGGGAAGGAGTTGGATATCCCTTCTCATGCTATAGGAAGAGTCTCAGGATTTGAATGGCAAGGAGTTGGATATCACATCTCATGCCATAGGAAGGGTCTCAGGTTTGTTATAAGCATTGAGATATCACATCTCTGCTATCGGAAGGGTCTCAGGATTGGATTGGGAAGGAGTTGGATATCCCTTCTCATGCTATAGGAAGTGTCTCAGGTTGGAATGGGAAGGAGTTGGATATCACATCTCATGTTATAGGAAGGGTCTCAGGATTGGAATGGGAAGGATTTGGATATCACATCCCTTGCTATAGGAAGGGTCTCAGGATTGGAATGGGTAGGAGTTGGATATTACTTTCTTGCTATTGGAAGGGTCTCATGTTTGGAATGGGAAGGAGTTGGATATCACATATGCTATAGTTAGTGTTTCAGGTTTGGAACGGGAAGGAGTTGGATATCACATCTCATGTTATAGGAAGGGTCTCAGGTTTGGTATAAGCATTGAGATATCACATCTCTGCTATCGGAAGCGGCTCAGGATTGGAATGGGAAGGAGTTGGATATCCCATCTAATGTTATAGGAAGAGTCTCTGGTTTGGTATTAGAATCATTGAGATATCACATCGCATGCTGTAGGAAGGGTCTAAGGATTGGAATGGGATGGACTTGGATATCACATCTCATGCTATAGGTAGGCTCTCAGGTTTGGTATAAGCATTGAGATATCATATCTCATGCTATAGGAAGGGTCTCAGGATTGGAATGGGAAGGAATCGGATATCACATCATGCTATAGGAAGGGTCTCAGATTTGGTATAAGCATTGATATATCACATCTCATGCTAAAGGAAGGGTCTCAGGATTGGAATGGGAAGGAGTTGTATATGACATCTCAGGCCATAGGAAGGTTCTCAGGTTTGGTATAAGCATTGAGATATCACATCTCTGCTATCGGAAGTGTCTCAGGATTGGAATGGGAAGGAGTTGGATATCCCATCTCATGTTATAGGACGGGTCTCAGGTTTGTTATTAGAATCATTGAGATATCATATTGCATGCTGTTGGAAGGGTCTAAGGGTTGGAATGGGAAGGACTTGGATATCACATCTCATGCTATAGATAGGCTCTTAGGTTTGGAAAGGGAAGGAGTTGGATATCACATTTCATGTTAGAGGAAGGATCTCAGGTTTGGTATTAGAAGCATTGAGATATCACATCTCATGCTATAGGAAGGGTCTCAGGATTGGAATGGGAAGCAATTGTATATCACATCTCATGCTATAGGAAGGGTCTCAGGTTTGGTATAAGCATTGAGATATCACATCTCATGCTATAGGACGGGTCTCAGGATTGGAATGGAAGGAGTTGGATATCACATCTCATGTTATAGGAAGGATCTCAGGTTTGGTATTAGAAGCATTGAGACATCACATCTCATGCTATAGGAAGGGTCTCAGGGTTGGAATGGGAAGGAGTTGGATATCACATCTCATCCAATAGGAAGGGCCTCAGGTTTGGAATGGGAAGGAATTGGATATCACATCTCATGTTATAGGAAGGATCTCAGGTTTGGTATTAGAAGCATTGAGATATCACATCTCATGCTATAGGAAGGGTCTCAGGATTGGAATGTGAAGGATTTGGATATCACATCTCATGCTAAAGGAAGGGTCTCAGGTTTGGTAGAAGCATTGAGATATCACGCCTCTGCTATCGGAAGGGTCTCAGGATTGGATTGGGAAGGAGTTGGATATCACATCTCATGCCATAGGAAGGGTCTCAGGTTTGGTATAAGCATTGAGATATCACATCTCTGCTATCGGAATGGTCTCAGGTTTGGATTGGGAAGGAGTTGGATATCCCTTCTCATGCTATAGGAAGTGTCTCAGGTTGGAATGGGAAGGAGTTGGATATCACATCTCATTCATGTTATAGGAAGGGTCTCAGGATTGGAATGGGAAGGATTTGGATATCACATCTCTTGCTATAGGACGGGTCTCAGGATTGGAATGGGTAGGAGTTGGATATTACTTTCTTGCTATAGGAGGGGTCTCATGTTTGGAATGGGAAGGAGTTGGATATCACATATGCTATAGTTAGTGTCTCAGGTTTGCAACGGGAAGGAGTTGGATATCACATCTCATGTTATAGGAAGGGTCTCAGGTTTGGTATAAGCATTGAGATATCACATCTCTGCTATCGGAAGCGGCTCAGGATTGGAATGGGAAGGAGTTGGATATCCCATCTCATGTTATAGGAAGAGTCTCTGGTTTGGTA
This sequence comes from Ambystoma mexicanum, assembly GCF_040938575.1. Lineage (NCBI taxonomy): Eukaryota > Metazoa > Chordata > Amphibia > Caudata > Ambystomatidae > Ambystoma > Ambystoma mexicanum. The sequence continues at coordinate 1,200,994 of NW_027182459.1, read as the reverse complement.
TTAGAATCATTGAGATATCTCATCGCATGCTGTAGGAAGGGTCTAAGGATTGGAATGGGATGGACTTGGATATCACATCTCATGCTATAGGTAGGCTCTCAGGTGGTTTGGTACAAGCATTGAGATATCACATCTCATGCTATAGGAACGGTCTCAGGATTGGAATGGGAAGGAATTGGATATCACATCTCATGCTATAGGAAGGGTCTCAGATTTGGTATAAGCATTGAGATATCACATCTCATCCTAAAGGAAGGGTCTCAGGATTGGAATGGGAAGGAGTTGTATATGACATCTCAGGCCATAGGAAGGTTCTCAGGTTTGGTATAAGCATTGAGATATCACATCTCTGCTATTGGAAGGGTCTCAGGATTGGATTGGGAAGGAGTTGGATATCCCTTCTCATGCTATAGGAAGTGTCTCAGGTTGGAATGGGAAGGAGTTGGATATCACATCTCATGTTATAGGAAGGGTCTCAGGATTGGAATGGGAAGGATTTGGATATCACATCTCTTGCTATAGGAAGGGTCTCAGGATTGGAATGGGTAGGAGTTGGATATTACTTTCTTGCTATAGGAAGGGTCTCATGTTTGGAATGGGAAGGAGTTGGATATCACATATGCTATAGTTAGTGTCTCAGGTTTGGAACGGGAAGGAGTTGGATATCACATCTCATGTTATAGGAAGGGTCTCAGGTTTGGTATAAGCATTGAGATATCACATCTCTGCTATCAGAAGCGGCTCAGGATTGGAATGGGAAGGAGTTGGATATCCCATCTCATGTTATAGGAAGGGTCTCAGATTTGGTATAAGCATTGAGATATCACATCTCATGCTAAAGGAAGGGTCTCAGGATTGGAATGGGAAGGAGTTGTATATGACATCTCAGGCCATAGGAAGGTTCTCAGGTTTGGTATAAGCATTGAGATATCACATCTCTGCTATCGGAAGGGTCTCAGGATTGGTATAAGCATTGAGATATCACATCTCATGC